>NC_064616.1:964969978-965273008 GCF_023898315.1 Schistocerca nitens | reverse complement strand
TGTGGTCATAAGTCCCCTAGAACTTAGAACTACTTAAACCTAACTAACCTAAGGACATCACACACATCCATGCCCGAGGCAGGATTCGAACCTGCGACCGTAGCAGTCGCACGGTTCCGGACTGCGCGCCTAGAGCTGTAGGTGTTTGGAAAAGTTAAACCGTAAGACAGGTACATGTTTCTAAATATGTTAAATTTATGTCACTATACACTTAATATCTTAAGTAAACTATTGTCGTCTATTATCAACTACACAATTTATGATAGTCTTTATAGAAAATGGACAATTTCTTTTGTTTGGCTGCGTTATAAGAAGTATGTAATGGGCGAGGAGGGAAGATGGAAAGTGGTGGAAGAGGAGCTCTGGTATAGAGAGGAAGAGTAGTGTTCTGCTGTAGGCAGACAAAGGTGATTTAACATTCGAAACGATAAGATATGGAGAATCTGTTGGTATAAGTTTGGGAAAGTGTATTGGTACAAGCACAGTAGAGCGCAACGTTAAATGATCTTGAATGAAACGATAAGGTGGTTGGTATCAGGTTTGTGGCAACTGTGGCAAATAAAACGATCTTCAGCGTGGGACAGGAGAGAGGCGAAATTAAGAAGTTCATACAGGATCCTAGTAGGGGAGAGTCACTGTATAAGGAAAGCAAGAGGGACTGCATGGTTTCTGAGGATTTTGGGGCTAAGGAAAAATGTTGGTGAAGCGGAAATCGAGGCGACATTGGCAGTAGTTTGGCCATAGTGACTCCAGTATACTTGTTTACACTTGTGACGTCAATGGAGCAGGTCAGTATCCAACACAGACCCCATTATTAGAGATAACATCACTCTAATCTATATTATTTTATCCGTGTTGAATCTTCTGAACCCAGCAGCCGTAAACTATAGTTGGTGAATGACGCAATAAGCCACAAATACTTCTTGAATGTTTTATTTTAGTGCCATAATCGGTTTAGGGGTACCAGAGCCAGGGGTACCAGAGCCATTTTCAGATGGCAAAAAGTTTTTGTTACGTAGATGGTTTGTTTAACAGCGTGTCATTTGCTCCTCTTGCACAAGAATATTTAAATACTTACTGCCACTTTATCCTTTGTGTCATTAATAAAAATACTCTAAAGTGCTTAAAAAAATTTGTGTTCACTTACATTCATTTCTGGCTCGATATATATGTTCTTGAATACCACCACAGCACACATATTGTACAAAAGTTATTGTGACCCACTTCATAATATTGTTAAAAGGCGTGTAGAGCATGTCTTATACAATTGATGTTTTTCTTTGGAACTGAAAGATTATCACTAAGTAAATATACAAAGATATAATTCATTAAATATCGACCAAGAATGTAAACAAAGCAAAGATGATGTTGGATGTGCAAAATGTAACATGTTGGTAACAGGCAAATATTTGCTCCTTAAGTGTAAACTTATTATTAAAAGACAGTAGTATAAATTGTTTTTACTAGGATTTTTTTGCACTTTCAGTGACAATTATTGACGAAATACTTTTAAGACATATTATAACGGAGATGTACACATACACAAATTTATATATACAGATATCTGGATATTACTACAGTTAATAACTTAATTCTACGAGCACAAAATTAAAAATTTGAAGAAAGTGGTGGGAGCCTCACATTTGTTCATCATCGTAGTTTATATTTATTCCCCCCTGTTCATCTACCAAGGAGAAAGAATAATATCATCAAAACTGTAGCCAAAAATAATGGCTATAATCTACAAATAATTGACCACCTCTACAAAAAAGTAAAGACTGTAAATCAGAAGCAGTAAATTCACAACCAGCAGCTGAAAAGGAACGGTATGCATGCGTTCCCTTCCTAGGTGCAATTTCTAATGAAATTGTCAATCTTTTCCGAAATCCAGGAGTTCAAATAAGTATTCGTACCAATAACACTGAGCAACATAACATTATCCACAGCACCAAAACCATCAACCGAGGTCTAGAAAAATCAGAAGTTTAAAAGATTATTTGCGATAACAAACCCAGCGTTCATCTTGGACAGACCAGCAGAAGCTGCAGTATAAGATATCGAGAACGCATTGATGCCATTAGATTAAAAAATTTAAGTAAATCGGCTATAGCCACTCACATGAACCGGTATGGACACCCTGTTCCTAACATTAACCACAACTTACAGATATTACATACCACAAAAAAGGCAAGAAAATCGACCTCTTAGATGAACTAGAAATATATATTCATTCCCTCAGCTCACCCCAACACATTTTAAATGAACAGCTGGAGCTAACCAACAAACGTTTCCTAAATACACTCCTGGAAATTGAAATAAGAACACCGTGAATTCATTGTCCCAGGAAGGGGAAACTTTATTGACACATTCCTGGGGTCAGATACATCACATGATCACACTGACAGAACCACAGGCACATAGACACAGGCAACAGAGCATGCACAATGTCGGCACTAGTACAGTGTATATCCACCTTTCGCAGCAATGCAGGCTGCTATTCTCCCATGGAGACGATCGTAGAGATGCTGGATGTAGTCCTGTGGAACGGCTTGCCATGCCATTTCCACCTGGCGCCTCAGTTGGACCAGCGTTCGTGCTGGACGTGCAGACCACGTGAGACGACGCTTCATCCAGTCCCAAACATGCTCAATGGGGGACAGATCCGGAGATCTTGCTGGCCAGGGTAGTTGACTTACACCTTCTAGAGCACGTTGGGTGGCACGGGATACATGCGGACGTGCATTGTCCTGTTGGAACAGCAAGTTCCCTTGCCGGTCTAGGAATGGTAGAACGATGGGTTCGATGACGGTTTGGATGTACCGTGCACTATTCAGTGTCCCCTCGACGATCACCAGTGGTGTACGGCCAGTGTAGGAGATCGCTCCCCACACCATGATGCCGGGTGTTGGCCCTGTGTGCCTCGGTCGTATGCAGTCCTGATTGTGGCGCTCACCTGCACGGCGCCAAACATGCATACGACCATCATTGGCACCAAGGCAGAAGCGACTCTCATCGCTGAAGACGACACGTCTCCTTTCGTCCCTCCATTCACGCCTGTCGCGACACCACTGGAGGCGGGCTGCACGATGTTGGGGCGTGAGCGGAAGGCGGCCTAACGGTGTGCGGGACCGTAGCCCAGCTTCATGGAGACGGTTGCGAATGGTCCTCGCCGATACCCCAGGAGCAACAGTGTCCCTAGTTTGCTGGGAAGTGGCGGTGCGGTCCCCTACGGCACTGCGTAGGATCCTACGGTCTTGGCGTGCATCCGTACGTCGCTGTGGTCCGGTCCCAGGTGGACGGGCACGTGCACCTTCCGCCGACCACTGGCGACAACATCGATGTAGTGTGGAGACCTCACGCCCCACGTGTTGAGCAATTCGGCGGTACGTCTACCCGGCCTCCCGCATGCCCACTATACGCCCTCGCTCAAAGTCCGTCAACTGCACATACGGTTCACGTCCACGCTGTCGCGGCATGCTACCAGTGTTAAAGACTGCGATGGAGCTCCTTATGCCACGGCAAACTGGCTGACACTGACGGCGGCGGTGCACAAATGCTGCGCAGCTAGCGCCATTCGACGGCTAACACCGCGGTTCCTGGTGTGTCCGCTGTGCCGTGCGTGTGATCATTGCTTGTACAGCCCTCTCGCAGTGTCCGGAGCAAGTATGGTGGGTCTGACACACCGGTGTCAATGTGTTCTTTTTTCCATTTCCAGGAGTGTAATTTCCTTGGGGTGTTCACAGAAAATCAAACACAAGCTGCACCTCTAACAGTCACAACATGCAGTCTGAGACAGAAGTATACAGATGTATTAATATAAACCACCATCATATGAACAAATATGTCGCTCCCACCCCATCCTCCAACTTTTTAATTTTGTACTGCTACAGTTAACTTATGAAATGCAGTAATACCCAGATATCTGATAGATAAATTTATGTACGTGTGAATCTACTTTAAAATTCGTCGATATTTACCAATGAGAGTAAAAGAAAATCCTAGTAAAACCAATTTATACAACTGTCTTTTAATAATAAGTTTACACTTAAGGTACAAATATTTTTCTGTTATTAACATGTTACATTTTGCTTTGCTTACATCCTTGGTCGTTATTTAATGAATGATATCTTCGTATCTTTACTAACTGATAATCTTTGCATTGTAAAGGAAATCATCAAGTCTATAATACATTTGCGATGCACAACACGCACTTTAACAGTGTTATGAAGTGTGCCAGAACAAGTTTTGAAGAATATGTGTGTTATGGTGGTACTCAAGAACATATACATCAATCTAGAAACCACATGGACCACTACAAAACTTACCGGCTTCAACTGCACTGTATGTAACTGAATTCAACTACTGTACATACATCAAAAAAAGTTTTACATCACCCCGGTTCCGAGAGTTACGGAACCTGTACAGAAAATTGCAATAGAGATCAACATAAACATCATTTCCGCCCTTTTTTATTGCTCATGAAAACAACACATTGCATGTTGTACCACCAGACAGCGATATCTTCAGAGGTTATATTCCAGATTGCTGTACACACCGGTACATCTAATACCCAGTAGCACGTCCTCTTGCATTGATGCATGTCTTTATTCGTCGTGGCATACTAACCACAAGTTCATCAAGGCACTATTGGCCCAGATTGTCCCACTTCTCAAAGGTGATTCGGCGTAGTTCCCTCAGAGTCGATGCTGGGTCACGTCGTCCATAAACAGCCCATTTCAATCTATCCCAGGCATATTCGATAGGGTTCATGTCTGGACAACATGCTGGCAACTCTAGTCTAGCGATGTCGTTACCCTGTAGAAAGTCATTCACAAGATGTGCACCATGGGGCCGCGATTTGTCGTCGATGGAGACGAAATCCTCGCCAGTATGCTGCCGATATGGTTGCACTATCCGTTGGAGGATGGCATTCACGTATCGTACAGCCGTTACCACGTCTTCCATGACCGCCAGCGACGTAAGTTGGCCCCACATAATGCCACCCCAAAACATTAAGGAACCTCCACCTTGCTGCACTCGGTGGACAGTGTGTCTAAGGCGTTCAGCCTGACCGGGTTGCCTCCAAACACGTCTCCGGCGATTGTCTGGTTGAAGACATATGCGACATTCACCGATGAAGAGAACGTGATACCGATCCTGAACGGTCGATTCGGCATGTTGTTGGGCCTATCTGTATCGCGCTGCATGTTGTCGTGGTTGCAAAGATCGACCTCGCCGTGGACGTCGTGAGTGAAGTTGCGCATCATGCAGCCTATTGCGCACTGTTTGAGTCATAACACGACGTCCTGTGGCTGCACGAAAACCATTATTCAATATGGTGGCGTTGCTGTGAGGGTTCCTCCGAGCCATAGTCCGTAGATACCGGTCATCCAGTGCAGTAGTAGCCCTTGTGTGGCGTCAGCGGGACATGTCATCGACAGTTCCTGCCTCTCTGTATCTCCTCCATGTCCGAACAACATCGCTTTGGTTCACTCCGAGACGCGTGGTCTATTCCCTTGTTGAAAGTCCTTCCAGGCACAAAGTAACAATGCGGACGCGATCGAAGCGCGATATTGACCATCTAGGTATGGCTGAACTACAGACAACAATAGCCGTGTACCTCCTTCCTGGTGGAATGACTGGAACTGATCGGCTGTCGGACCCCCTCCGTCTAATAGGCGCTGCTCATGCATGGTTCTTTAGATCTTTGACCAGGGCTAGTGACGTTTCTGAACAGTCAAAGGCACTGTGTCTGTGATAAAATATGCACAGTCAACGTCTATCTTCAGGAGTTCTGGAAACCGGGGTGATGCAAAATTTTGTTTGATGTGTGTATTTTGCATCTCTCTCTCTCTCTCTCTCTCTCTCTCTCTCTCTCTCGCTGTCTCACACACGCACACACACACACACACACACACACACACACACACACGCGCGCGCGCAGTTCAGCGTATTTTTGTTAATGAAACAAAGGATAAAGTGGCACTAAATATTCAAAAATCCTTGTGTAGTGTGGAGCATACAAAATACTGTTAACCAAAACATCCTTGTAATGAAAGATGTTAGCCATCTGAAGTTAGTTAGTTAGTTACATGTTCCATGTTCAGTCTCGCGGAAATCGTTATGATGTGGAACGTCTCAAGTGCATTAGAAATGACACATCAGTCAAGGCTTTTTTTTTTTTTAATGGCAGTAAAATAAAACTTTCAAAATGTATTTGTGTCTGTTTGCCTCGTTCACCAACTCTTACCAGTGACATAATCACCTTTGTCAATGACATTATCATCCTTATCGATGATTTCATCATATTCACGTGACCAGCAATGCCTTCTCTTGTCCCTCCACTCACTACCCACTCTTCCCCTGTCCACCTAATAATAGTGTAGTGTCTTTCCGGTAACTATAATGAAGCATCCAGTCGAAATGTAGCGGTCAAATTATGTAATTTTCACTTTAAGTGCATAAAAATGGCGCCACGCTCAAAGATAAAACTGATTTCCACATCAAATGTACGTAACTTTTATTTGAATCTCGTAACATGGCAGCAGGCTGCAAAAATTACGTATGTTTCCCTGCAGCTGTGTAAAAAATATTGTCAACACAGCAGTATTTCCAAAAAAATTGCATAACCTTCTCTTGAATTGACAGTCTGTCAACAAACTATGAAAATGTCATCACCTGAATAGCATAAATTTGCGTTATTCAGCTCACACATACACGTCTGAGAAACATATTATTATCATTTCTAAAAAATTACGCAAGTTTCACTTGAATTGTGTAAATTACTCTCATTCATCACATACACACACACACACACACACACACACACACACTGCACAACATTCCAATTCTATTCGAACTCTGTATTTCATCTGCAGCTCTCTCTCTCTCTCTCTCTCTCTCTCTCTCTCTCTCTCTTGATGACAAATATCGAACTCGCTCGGCAAATTTCCTTTGTCTCTCTCACTCTGTATCTATTTACAACTCTGAAAGCTTACTTTCATGAGGCAGAAACATTAAATGAAGGTAAATAAGAATTTTTGCAACCAAGACCTCGTGTTTCAAATATTCTGGAAAGACGTCAGCTAGAATCTGAGAAAATAAAAATATTTCAACTCACGATCTTGGCTTTAAGAATGCTTATTTATCCCCAGAATCTCAGTAAATTAGCTTACTATGCCTACTTTCATTCACAGCTTTCGTATGAAATCATATTCTGGGGTAATTCATCGTTGAGTAGAAAAGTATTCATTGCTCAAAAACGTGTAATCAGAATAATTGCTGGAGCCCACCCACGGTCATCCTGCAGACATCTATTTAAGGATATAGGGATCCTCACAGTAACCTCGCAGTATACAGGGTGAGTCACCTAACGTTAGCGCTGGATATATTTCGTAAACCACATCAAATACTGACAAACCGATTCCACAGACCGAACGTGAGAAGAGGGGCTAATGTAATTGTTTAATACAAACCATACAAAAATGCACGTAAGTATGTTTATTAACACAAACTTAAGTTTTTTTAAATGGAACCACGTTAATTTTGTTAGCACATTTGAACATATAAACAAATACGTAATCAGTGCCGTTTGTTTCATTGTAAAATGTTAATTACATCCGGAGATATTGTAACCTAAAGTTGACGCTTGAAACATTGTCGTCGCTTCATTGCAGGGGCCCAAACAGCTGCAACATACATCGCGTTTCTACAGAATGATCTGCCAACGTTGCTCGAAAATGTCCCACTGGAAACGCGTCGACGTATGTGGTATCAGCATGATGGTGCACCTGCACATTCCGCAATTAACACTAGGCTGACCCTTGACAGGATGTTCGACGGGCGTTTCATACGACGTGGAGAACGCATAAATTGGCCAGCCCGTTCTCCTGATCTTACACCTCTGGACTTCTTTCTGTGGGGTACGTTAAAGGAGAATGTTTACCGTGATGTGCCTACAACCCCAGAGGATATGAAACAACGTATTGTGGCAGCCCGCGGCGACATTACACCAGATGTACTGCGGCGTGTACGACATCCATTACGCCAGAGATTGCAGTTGTGTGCAGCAAATGATGGCCACCACATTGAACATCTATTGGCGTGACATGTCGGGACACACTCTATTCCACTCCGTAATTGAAAACGAAAACCACGTGTGTACGTGTACCTCACCCCTCATGGTAATGTACATGTGCGTCAGTGAAAAAGACCAATACAAAGGTGTTAGCATGTGCTGTTCCAGTCTCTTCTGTACCTAAGGACCATCACCGTTCCCTTTGGATCCCTACGTAATTCGGTGCTCTCCGATACACACGATCGAACAGCGGAGGAGTGGTACTCAAGCGTCAACTTAAGGTTACAATATCTCCGGATGTAATTAACATTTACAATGCAACAAACGGCACTGATTACGTATTTGTTTATATGTTCAGATGTGCTAACAAAACTAACGGGGTTCCATTTTAAAAAAACGTAGGTTTGTGTTAAAAAACATACTTCCGTGCATTTTTTTATGGTTTGTAGTAACCAATTACACTAGCCCCTCTCCTCACGTTCGGTCTGTGGAATCGATTCGTCAGTATTTGATGTGGTTTACGAAATATATCCAGAGGTAATGTTAGGTGACTCACCCTGCATATATTCACTAATGAAATTTGTTGTTAATAATCCAACCCAGTTCAAAAGTAATAGCAGTGTGCATAGCTATAACACCGGGAGAAAGGATGATCTTCACTATGCAGGGTTAAATCTGACTTTAGCACAGAAAGAGGTAAATTATGTTGCCACAAAAGTCTTTGGTCACCTACCAAACAGCATCAAAAGCCTGACAGATAGCCAACTAATGTTTAAAAATAAATTAAAAGAATTTCTAGATGACAACTCCTTCTACTCATTGGCTGAGTATTTATATATGAATGAAGGGGGGGAAAATAAAAAAAAATAAAAAAATAAAAAAACAACTTAAACATTAGTGTCATGCAATATTTTGTGTAATGTAATATCTTGTACAGACATCTTTTATTAACCTGACACGTTCCACATCATTACGAAGTGTCGTATTCATGATCTATGGAACAAGTATTAATCTAATCTAATCTAATCCCAGGTATGAGTCCGCAGCTCGTGGTCGTGCGGTAGCGTTCTCGCTTCCCACGCCCGGGTTCCCGGGTTCGATTCCCGACGGGGTCAGGAATTTTCTCTGCCTCGTGATGACTGGGTGTTGTGTGATGTCCTTAGGTTAGTTAGGTTTAAGTAGTTCTAAGTTCTAGGGGACTGATGACCATAGCTGTTAAGTCCCATAGTGCTCAGAGCCATTTGAACCATTTGAACCAGGTATGAGATCGAACCCAGCGAAGTGTGCAACTTACATAACAACGCTGTAATACATTACTGAGGGAATGAGGGAAAACAAACGAAAAAGCTATACATATAAATTTTGTATCTGTTCTCATATAATAAATAACATTTTATACATACACTAAAATCACAGTTAACTTGGAGTTATAGCATATATTTTAGGTCATCTTATGTATTCACGTGGTTGAAAAAAGCAAAATCGTGTTCAACTCTTTCTAGAATATCATTTATTATAAAGAGTATGTTATCACAATTTGAGTAAATCTTTGAAACATCTCCACCATACAATTATGTTTTGACCGATGTATCTGCCTTAAGACAATCACAATAAAACTGAATTGTATGTTATAGGTGAACTTCAAAAAATGGCTCTGCACACTATGGGACTTAACATCTGAGGTCATCAGTCCCCTAGAACTTAGAACTACTTAAACCTAATTAACCTAAGGACAGCATAGGTGAACTTCATACAATGTGAATAATATATCCCTAATGTAACTATCAGCTGGTTTGTTATACTGAAGCAGAAACACTTATCCACAATAGATGCGGTCAAATTTATCGTACACTTCAAAAGCAACAAAACGTTCAGAATCTATAACAAACACTCCTTCTTGAGCAACTGTGAAATTTTTGTATTCATTTCTGAATAAGCGTTTGGACCATAATCAAAGCCAATTACTTTTTTCGTGAGAACTAAACCCTGTTGCGAAATAACTCAAAGTCACAATCGTCTTCTTTTAGAGAGTGATCGTTAATATATCTCATACTTGCACTGAATGATATCTTATGAATATGAGTTGAAATTTTGTATGAACAGTTTTCTACTAGACATAAACTAAAAAAGGAATTACGTTCGACAGTACGACAATTTTCGAAATCCTCTGTGTCCATGTTGTTTAGTCTTCCACAATATATCATATACACACTACCTCTGTTGAGAAATTCTAGTTCACCATCACCGACAGCTGAGAATCTGGATGGCAGATATTTTTTGCAGTCCTTCAGATACACCAGCACTTTCGCTCCAAATCTGGTGTTGATAGATCTTGCACACAAGGTTGGGTGCCACTTTTCATCCTCCAATTATGCCCTTTCAGCGCATATCGTACAACTAACGTCACCCTTATGCTTCAAATCCTGTAACATTCTGCAGTGTTGAATTACAACAAATGATTGAAAAACAAGACATAAACTTTATTAAAAGAGTAGTGACTGGTGCAATGGAAGCTAACGCTAAAATGAGCATGGGTATAAAGACTGTGGAGAAGAAGAAGATGATTAAGATTAAGTACACAGTAAATGCAATGAACGGAATAATTATAACAGTTCGAAGAAGCAAAAGAGCACTGTAGGGAGCGTATAATACTCATCCTAAAAACAGATGGTGTATTACTTCTTTATCCACTATACGCCACATTATCTGTGGTTGGAGGATCAGCTAGTTTTATGGCGGGAATTTCTAAGGCAGTTAATGATGCAAAGACCGCTGGCAGTGACTTGGCTGAGATTCTAAAACGTAATCACAGTATGGGAGCAATAGTACTTCGTGAAGGGAATGGCTTGTACTTAGGACCATACAGGACAAACGGGCTTGGTCTCTATTTATCCTTATACAGTCTTCCAACAAGGGCATTTACTACTATTGACTTAGAATATTACGTCAAAAAACTGCTAATACGACTTACGATTTTGTGGTGTGTTTATGAGAGAAATTGCCTAAAAGGTATGAAAGTGTCATTGTTAATGTCCACACGAAAAATGAACGTGGTTTAGATTGGGTACTTGACAGGAAGTGCTGTAATGTGTATCAATTCGAAAGCTTTATTGATCTAGCGCTGCCTCTGGGTATAGTGAGGTACTTTAAAAGTAACGCAGTTAAGTCTAACTATGAAACGCTTCAATTATTTAAAAGCCAGAGCTGTGGCATCTTTTTTTTTAAGTTTCTGATGACTAGGTAAATTAAAACGTTTTATCACCGAGTGAGGTGGCGCAGTGGTTAGCAAACTGGAGTCGCATTCGGGAGGACGTCGGTTCAGTCCCGCGTCCGGCCATCCTGATTTAGGTTTTCCGTGATTTCCCTAAATCGCTTCAGGCAAATGCCGGGTTGGTACTTTTGACAGGGCACAGCTGACTTCCTTGCCCATCCTTCCCTAATCCGATGAGATAGATGACCTCGCTGTTTGGTCTCTTCTTCAAGATCAACCCAACCACGGTTTTTGGCACGTACTAATAGTATCACAATCGATGTCAACAAGCGTGGTCTAGCGTTTAGCCATTATAGTAAAAACTCGATTGTAGCGCTGTTTTTAACACCGTACAATATTTCTCTCATCAAGCGTGTAGATTTCCTTACTCAAGTTATTTATCTTCAGTTCCATACCGAGTATTACGTCGAGAACACTACTACACTTTAATATTAGCCAAAAGGACGAGAGGAGATCGAGAAACAATTACTTCTACGTTTATAGATTTTTTTTTTTTGTAGGTGGTCAGGAAATATTGGAAAGAGTTACTTTGTGACGTTACTTTCGCTTTGTGGAGACAAAGTCACACAACATTAACTATGACTGTGAAGATTACGTGGCGAAAAAGGAAGCATCAACGTCAAACTGAGCATTAGTTATAATAAAGAATTCTCTAACTCTGTGAACTGTGGCGTAAGTTACAAGTACATCTTAAGAGTTACGTAAGTTAAAGGTGGGTGACAGCCTGAAACGCAGGGGCCTCGTTGCTGTATTTCTTTAAATAATTCAGTCCATAGACAGTGAGCTCAACAACCATTAATATGGATAAATTATTAAACCTTTCAGACATCAATTTCTTCTGGAAGGAGGAAATTTTTTCTTTATTAGATTATGTTTCATGATTTCTGATGCAACGTTTATACAAAAATATGTATACATTTTTAAAACATACGTTTTATACTTCTCTTCATTTTATGGACTAAAATAACTAATTACGAAATATTCTTTATTGTAATAAACAGTAAAACAATCATTCTATAATTACCGTTGAAAATATCAATAACAATATTCATTTACGCAGTGGAATATACCGAACCAACCACAGAATCTGTGTATTCTGTGGTAACCAGCTGCTGCAAATTGTTACATTAACTTACTGGTATTTTCATACTAATGCCCATCTGTGGTATCAATTGCGCGGGATGAAAGTGTTGATCTTTCACAAATGTTAACATCAGGTTTCCACATGGAAAAAATATTTCTTTTGCAGCTAAAACACAGTAAAAGTTAATGTACACAATCGTAGCCAGAGGCTCTGAAAGAATTGTAGGTTCAATTTAGATAATCAATGATAACTAGCTCAGTACCCAGCACTGCCAGGGATACTATTCCGTCTTCTAGTAGTCCATCTCCTTCTTCCTCGCCGGCCGCGGTGGCCGTGCGGTTCTGGCGCTGCAGTCCGGAACCGCGGGACTGCTACGGTCGCAGGTTCGAATCCTGCCTCGGGCATGGGTGTGTGTGATGTCCTTAGGTTAGTTAGGTTTAAGTAGTTCTAAGTTCTAGGGGACTTATGACCTAAGTTGTTGAGTCCCATAGTGCTCAGAGCCATTTGAACCTTCTTCCTCTTCATTCTGTTCATATCTTGCTTCTCTCTCCGTTTGCTCCATCCTCCTCTCACTGTCCATCTGCTCTTGACCCCTCTGCACATCTCCTCCTACTACTCTAATTGCATCTCCTCCACGCCGTCTTTGTCCACCTCCTTCTCCCCCTCCCTTTGTCCATCTCCTCTACCCCCTCTCTCCTCTCCTCTCCATCTCCTACTTCCTCCTCTCGCTGTTCATCTCCTCCTCCATCCTTTGTCTGTCCGTCTAGTCCACATTCATGTCTCTGCCCATCTCCTCCTCTGCCCTCTCTCTGTTCATTTCCCTTGCCCCTCTCTCTGTCCATCTCCTGCTACCTCTATCTGTGTCCACATCCTTCTTCCCCCTTTACGTCACCCAGTCTTCTCTTACCCTCTTCTCTCTCCCTCTTGTCACCCTCACCCTATTCGAGGTCGGTGGTTCTTAACCTAACAGTATTTCTTCCTATATTGTAACTAACAAGTGAAGCAAATCTGACTCATACCATTACAGGGGATTAGGATGAGGTTTTTACCCATACCTTTGCTCGTGTACTCACATGTCAAATATATTTTACACATATTTAACATAATTAGTACGTATCAATGTATATTTCACCTGTATCTCTAGCGAATTTCGTGCTGCAGTTTCATTTTCACGCCGCACAGTATCTATGACGCCGTATCTTCTGAATTATGTGCCGTGAACTGATATGATTTAGCAAGCCCATCTAGTGGCAGAGTTAGTGGGACAGAAGTAGTAAATAAAAACGTGCGACAGTTTTTCATACATCTCAGTATTTCATGCCATATCTCGTGGACTATGTGTCGTACAGTGATGTAATTTAGCTAGCACATTCACTAGCATATGTTCATAATGTCTACATGTGGCACAAATGGAGTTAGTATAGAAAAAAATTAAAACGATATGCTGCATTTGACAGTTTAATTCCATGATCAGTGAAAACATAGTTAGTAATAAACTTTTCCCGTTAGTTTTTTGTGGACGTTGTCACCGAGAAAAGGTTTGACATTAAGCGTAAAGTTCGTTGCAGGTCTCTGGGTGCTCTCACTCTCAAATACTGGATGAATGAAATATGGGTATTCACGCTTCACAGGCCACACTGCTTTTTCACACCCACCCACACCCGTTTGATAGGTATGTGGTTCTTACACCTTCAGCAATTCCTTCCAGACAGGAAGTGATACGTGTTGCGTGTTGCAACTTTCGTAGAAATCGGTCCAGTGGTTTAGGAGATGTGGAACATCTATACGTACATACATACACACATTTTTATAACATGTATCGATACCACCCCATAAATTCACAGTGAACTTGTGTTACTCAAATCGATGCAACAGGGCAAGTGGATTTTCGTCATGACATACATAGTTGTTCCTAGTGTTGAATATGCCCTCCTTTATTAACATATCCTCGAAACCAAGGAAAATGCTTTTGTATGTCCATCCTTCTAATTGAAGATTTGAGGGACTTCAGTCGTTCACTTATGTAATAAAACGGAACAGCGACAGAAGTCTTTTCGATGTTATTTATTATGTGGCTACCAGTTTCGTTGATTCAGTACACCATCTTCGGGTCACAACTGACACTGAGGGGGTTGACTCGTTTACACGATTCCATCGGTAACCAACATCTATGAACTGGATTCCGTATACTGTAACAATGATGGTGTGTCTCCGACCAACAACTACTAACTCGGAGTTGGTAGCTTCTGTGTCTTCAACAATCAGCTACCAACTCTGAGTTGGTAATTGATGGTTTGAGACACAGCGTCATTGTTACAGTTTGCCAGCAAACATAAAAAATTTAGTTACAAATAAAGATCAATTTAAGAGGAGCCTGAAAGGCTTACTAGCGGCCAGCTCCTTCTACTCCATAGACGAATTTTTTAATAGAAACAAATGATGTATTGTATATATTCATACTATTAGTATTGTTATTTCAGCTAAAAAAAATTGACATGTTCCACATCCACGAGGATCTCCTCAGCATGGATCTATGGAACGAAAAACTAATCTAATCTAATCTAATCTACGAAAACCAGTTCATAGATGTTGGCCACTGATGGAATTGTGTATACGATTAGAATTACGACCACTCCTCCCCCGGCCGTCAGTTAAGGCCAGAAGATGATACACTGAATCACTGAAACTGGTATCCATATAATAAATAACATCGAAAGGACGGCTGTAGCTGTTACTGAAACTGGTATCCATGTGATAAATAACATCGAAAGGACGGCTGTAAGTGTTCCATTTTATTACACAAGAAAAATGTGGTTTTCTGCACAATGCTTTAGGAACTAATTTACAAACTCCAACTCGGAATGGGAAGTAACTGGAAGCGATAAATTTATCTTCTGTGCATAATGCGGGTGCAATTATTCATGTAAGATTCTCAATCAGATGTTTGACTTGCGTCCAGAACCACTAGTTGAAAAATTGTCGCCAGTCGCTTGTAATAGATTCTATTCAGGATCGTGACTTCTGGAATACCTTACGCGGCCAGCACTTTTTCTTTCTAAGACAGAGGGCTCTTATTCCTCGTAGGCACCTAAGTACAGATATAAAATCACTAACGTGGTTGTCCTTAACGCGGGAACAGCACAACCGATCTTCGAATGCAACCAGTAAGATGCATATCAGCAAACTCGTCATCCAATAAACGTACCAATATTACAATAATGGCCATTAAAATTGATACACCAAGAAGGAATGCAGATGATAAACGGGTATTTATTGGACAAATATATTATACTAGGACTGATATGTGAATACATTTTCACACAATTTGGGTGCATAGATCCTGAGAAATCGGTACCCAGGACAACCACCTCCGGCCGTAATAACGGCCTTGATACGCCGGGGCATTGAGTCAAACTGAGCTTGGATGGCGTGTACAGGTACAGCTGCCCATGCAGCTTCAACACAATACCACAGTTCATCAAGAGTAGTGACTAGCCTATTGTGACAAGCCAGATGCTCGGCCACCATTGACCAGACGTTTTCAATTGGTGAGAGAGATCTGTGGAATGTGCTGGCCACGGCAGCAATCGAACATTTTCTGCATCCAGAAAGGCCCGTAGAGGACATGCAACATGCGATCGCGCATCATCCTGCTGAAATGTAGGGTTTCGCAGGGATAGAATGAAGGGTAGAGCCACGGATCGTAACACATCTGAAATGTAACGTCCACTGTTTAAAGTGCCGTCAATGCGAACAAGAGGTAACCGAGACGTGTAACCAATGGCACCCCATACCATAACGCCGGTTGGTACGACAGTATAGCGATGTCGTCAAACACGGATGCGACCATCATGATGCTGTAAACAGGATCTGGACTCATCCGAAAAAATAACGTTTTGCCATTCGCACACCCAGGTTCGTCGTTGAGTACACCATCGCAGGCTCTCCTGTCTATGATGCAGCATAAAGGGTAACCGCGGCCATGGTCTCCAAGCTGATAGTCCATGCTGCTGCAAACGTCGTCGAACTGTTCGTGCAGATGGTTGTTGTCTTACAAACGTCCCCATCTGTTGACTCAGGGATCGAGACGTGGCTGCACGATCCGTTACAGCCATGCGGGTAAGATGCCTGTCATCTCGACTGCTAGTGATACGAGGCCTGGCCGTGCGGTTCTAGGCGCTTCAGTCTGGAACCGCGGGACCGCTACGGTCGCAGGTTCGAATCCTGCCTCGGGCATGGATGTGTGTGATGTCCTTAGGTTAGTTAGGTTTAAGTAGTTCTAAGTTCTAGGGGACTAATGACCTCAGATGTTAAGTCCCATAGTGCTCAGAACCATTTGAACCATTTTGATACGAGGCCGTTGGGATCCAGCACGGCGTTCCGTATTACCTTCCTATACCCACCGATTCCATTGGATCTTGACCAACGTGAGCAGCAATGTCGCGATACGATAAACCGCAATCGCGAGAGGCTACAATCCGACCTTTATCAAAGTCGGAAACGTGATGGTACACATTTCTCCTCCTTACACGAGGCATCACAACAACGTTTCACCAGACAACGCCGGTCAACTGCTGTTTGTGTATGAGAAATCGGTTGGAAACTTTCCTCATGTCAGCACGTTGAAGGTGTCGCCACCGGCGCCAACCTTCTGTGAATGCTCTGAAAAGCTAATCATTTGTATATCACAGCATCTTCTCCCTGTCGCTTAAATTTCGCGTCTGTAGCACGTCATCTTCGTGGTGTAGCAATTTTAATGGCCAGTGGTGTACTTGACTTCAGGAAGGCATTCAGCACCGTCCCGTACTGCCGTTTAGTGGAAACATACGAGCTTACTCAGATTCAGACCTGGTTTAAATTCCTAAGTACCACAAAGAATAGTAATAGGTCCGTTGCTGTTTACAACGTATGTAAATGGTCTAGCAGGGAGCGTCGGAAACTTAGAGAGACATGATGCGGTTCTCTATAAGGAAGTAGCCAGAAGATAGTACATATCTGCCGAATGACTTGCAGAGGATCGATAAATGGTGTAGCCTCAGGAAGTTCACCCTGAACGTAAATACATGCAACATAGACTGAGGTGACAAAAGTCATAGGACAGCGAATGCACAAGTACAGGTGGCGGTATTATCGCGTACACAAGGTATAAAGGGGCAGTGCTATCGCGGGGTTGTAATTTGTATTTAGATGAAATATGTGAAAAGGTCCGACGAGATTATGGCCACACGACGGGAATTAGAAAAATTTAAACGCGGGATAGTAGTTGGAGTTAGATGCATGGGACATGCCATTTAGAAAATCGTTAAGGAATTTAATATTGTGAGATCCACAGGGTCAAGAGCGTGCCGAGAATACCAAGTTTCAGGCATTACTTCTTACCACGGACAACGCAGTGGCCGACGGCCTTCACGTAACGACAGAGAGCAGGGATGGTTTGCGCAGAGTCAAATGGTTCAAATGGCTCTGAGCACTATGGGACTTAACATCTATGGTCATCAGTCCCCTAGAACTTAGAACTACTTAAACCTAACTAACCTAAGGACAGCACACAACACCCAGCCATCACGAGGCAGAGAAAATCCCTGACCCCACCGGGAATCGAACCCGGGAACACGGGCGTGGGAAGCGAGAACGCTACCGCACGACCACGAGATGCGGGCTTGCGCAGAGTCGTGACTGCTGACAGACAAGTAGCACTGCGCGAAATAACCGTAGGAATCAGTATGGGACATACTATGAACGTATCCGTTAGGCAGTGCGGAAATTTGGCGTTAATGGGCTATGTCAGCCCAGTGCCTTAGTAACAACACGATATCGCCTGCAGCATCTCTCCTGGGCTTCTGAGCGTATCGGTTGGACCCTAAACGACTGGAAAACGTTTCAGATGAGTCCAGATTTTAGTTGAAAAGAACTGATGGTAGGTTCGAGGTTGGCACAGACCCCACGAGGCCATGGACCGAAGTTGTCAACATGGCACTTTACAAGCTAGTGCCGGCTCCATAATGGTTTGTGCGGTATTTTCATGTAATGGAGTGGGTCCTCTGGATGTTAGGCTACTCGGAGACCATTTTTGTCCATTCGTGGACGTCATGCTCCCAAACAACAGCGGGATCATTATGGATGAGAGTGTGCCATGTCACTGGGCCACAATTGCTCGCGACTGGTTTGAAGACACTCTGAACAATTCGCTCGAATGGTGCGGCCACCCAGATCACCCGACATGAATCCCATCAAACATTTATGGGGCGCAATCGAGTGGTCAGTTCGCGCGCAAAACCCTACACTGGCAAAACACTCGCAATTATCGACGGTTTTAGAGGAAGCACGGCACAATATTTCTTCAGGGGACTTCGAACTACTTCTTGACTCCGTGCAACGTCTAGCTGTTGCACTACGCCTGCCAAAAGGAGGTCCAACACGACATCAGATGTTTCCAATGACTTTTGTCGTGTCAGTATATTGGGCATGTATAGGAAAAGAATCTTATACTATACAACTACACTGTTTATGATAAATAGCTAGAAACAGTATCTACCTTAAAAATGTCTAGGAGCAACTATCCGGGCCGGCCGGTATGGCTGAGCGGTTCTAGGCGATTCAGTCTGGAACCATGCGACCGCTACGGTTGCAGGTTCGAATCCTGCCTCGGGCATGGATGTGTGTGATGTCCTTAGGTTAGTTAGGTTTAAGCAGGTCTAAGTTCTAGGGGACTGATGACCTCAGATGCTAAGTCCCATAGTGCTCAGAGCCATTTGAACCATTTAGAAAATATCCAAGACGACTGTAAGTGGAATGACCACATAGGGAAAGCAGATGCCAGACCGAGGTTCATAGGTAGAATCTTAAGGAAATGAAACGCATTCACGATGGAAATAGCTTACAAGTCACTTGTGCGGCCGATCCTTCAGTATTGTTCATCAGTCTGGTTTCTCTTAACCTGATAGAAGAGATAGAGAAGATTCAAAGATGAGCCGACGTTTCGTCACGGTTTCGCTTAGTCGGCGCGAGAACGTTACAGATATGCTCGTCAAATTCGAGTCGCAGCCGTTAAAAGAGGGGGTTGTGTGTGACGGAGAGGTTTGCTGTTGAAATTTCGAATTAGCACTTTCCCGGAAGAGTAGGACAACGTAACACTTGCCTCATCTATATCTCACGAAATAGCCCCAACGAGAAAATTCGACAAATTAAAGCTAATACAGAAGATTACCTACAATCGTTCTTACCAAGCGCCATGCGCGAGTGGAACAGGAAAGGAGGTATCAGTTAGCGGTATGAGAAGTCCTTTCCGCCATACATCGTAAGTGGCTCACGGCGTATGGTGTTATTGTTTCGACAATATCCCTGAATGCAAAAACATGAGAAGAGTATTTTTCGAACTTATGAATAATGGTATGTTTGGTAAAACTAAGCAGAACGTACGAAACACGAGAGACAGAAACCAAGAACATCCTGGGAAAGCAGTTACGGAGCAGTTGTGTTTTCTGAAAAATTTAAAAGTGGTATTTTTAAGGAAAGGTTACTTATTATTGAGTTAATCACGTTTAATGTTGTGGCTGGTAAGCCAATAAAGGTAAGAATGGCTATTTTACATGTTTCAAAGATCCATGTAATAGACTTTCAACATAGATACATAATAAAAAATTTCCCAGTAGAACGTCTAATACTGTCTGACGTAAAAAAGAGGCAAAGTTGGAAGAGTCAGTCTTTTATTTAATAGGTGACTGGTTTCGGGTTATCTGAACCCATTTTCTAGTCATCCAAACAGACAAAATGGTATATTCCGTAATGACGTGCAAACGATGTAAAGATTGTACATACACGTATATCAAAGTTAAGTTTTCTCTATGAACATTGGCGCAACACTCTGATTGGGTTTTTCGTTTTGATGACTGGTGCAATACTGCACTGTGATTGGCTGATTAGTATTATTGGCTGGTAAGGTACTGGACTGTGACTGAGATATCTAAATGTGCATGTGTGTTAGAGTAAAGCATTTTACCGTCGAGGCAGAGTTTTTGCTGACGTAACTATGTATCAGGTCACTGCTGATACAGCATGTCACAGGTGCACATTCGCAACACGTACATGTGGCGTCATCCTATTCCTGAGAGTTAGATTAAGCGTTACGCACCATCTTGTCACTGCCTTTCCGATAAGCACTGTGCGATTCAGATCTGGACAATTCACAGGCTAGTCCCTGCGATCGATATCTCCACTTGTGACACATTCAGCCAACAGAGTAACTTAAAGAGAATAGGAATTATCGCCACGGAATGGAATGCAGGATGAAATAAAGCTTACACAGTCGCAAATATAGCTCCAGTATATCATCTCTGTACGTGACCCGGCAGGTTAGCCGAGAGAGCTAATGCGCTGCTTCCTGGACGCGGGTAGGCGCGCCGGCCCCAGATCGTATCTACCCGGTGGATTGACGATGTGGATCTGTGTGCCGGCCAGCCTGGGTGTGGTTTTTAGGCCGTTTTCCACATCCAACTAGGTGGATACCGGGCTGGTCCCCACATCCCACCTCAGGTACACGACTCGTAGACATTTGAAGCACGTTAGCACTATTTCATCGTTTACACCTGGGGTACAGAGATTCCGTCCCAGTGTGTACAGGGTGGCGGCAGGAAGGGCATCCGGCCACCCCTTTCAATTAACCATGCCAAATCCGATTGTAACAACGCTGACCCTGCGAAAACTGCGGGACTAAGGTACAAGCGAAAGCGAAATATCATCTCTGCATGGGCGAGCTTTATAAATTTTACTTTCAACTTTAAAAAGGCTGTGAATGTGGTACACATTACCTTATCCAGCAGCAACTGCAAGTCAGTCAGAAGGGACTACGCACTTATTGAAAATAGTAGATATTACACAAATATTTGAAGACTTTACGCATATAAAAATCTGAACCATATGGACCTTTGTCATCTTAGCCTTGCTGAGGACCATGCATTGCAGAAGGCAAGGGAGCCCAAGTCCGGTGCTCAAATCAGTTGTGCCACAGGATCCCTAAGGCCTACCCATACATAATGTTATTGAAGTGTCTAGTTCTGTGGAAGTTGTCTGGAGATCCACAATGCACCGGCAAGATGTTTTGCGGTCGTCATAACCGTACACCCACGAGAAACAGAGATCCTTCAGAAATTCCAGCTATTTTTCACCGTTTATGCCTCCTGCATGATTCAGTCGTCGAAGTAGGAGCTCCTCAACAACGCCTGCCCTAACACATCTTATAATTTTGTGATGAGATGATACCACCATTCCATGAGGATTCCTGTGCCCTAGACCTAGTGTCTGACTAGACCATTTCTACCGAAGGTCGTTTCATGAATGAAGCGGATGGACGCAAATATTCTGAAATAGTTGTGACCTCTTGCAAAAACCAGTGGATTTACGTGATAGTACTTGCAGATGATAAAGGACATAGTACTAGAAACGGTTGACGTGTAACATTCCCTAAATAGTTTTTGGTGTATACCGTGTCGGCGGTCTACTTGCATGCAGCCTCCCCGGTTTATCGGTTCTACTCTGTTCCTGCAGTTCTGTTGTGCGAACTTCTCTACGTATTCGTCGTACATTTCAAAGATTCCTGTGTCATACACATGCCTAAAAGTAATTGGAGACGACAGGCTGGTGTGTCCTGTTGTGGTTCCTTTCGCGGTAGACCCATATGTGTTTACCCTTCCTAAAATTTTCATTTTCATAATACAGATCATGAATGTAATCTCGACTTATCCTCGGTATATATACTGGACCACGGCACCCGTACTTCAAGGCATCCGTGCGGGGTAGCCGAGCGGTCTAGGGCGTCTTGTCACGGTCCGCGCGGCATCCCCCGTCGGAGGTTCGAGTCCTCCCTCGGGCACGGGTGTGTGTGTCGACTTTAGCGTAAGTTAGTTTAAGTTAGGTTAAGTAGTGTGTAAGCTTAGGATCCGATGACATCAGTAGTTTGGTCCCATAAGACCTAACCACAAATTTCCAATATTTTTTTACTTCAAGGCAAGTCTAGCTGTACCAGTCTGCAATGCGATACAGCATAGTGTGTATTCTGGGGAGTGGTATCGTGTAATACTCCAGTGCTATCTGTCAAAGGAAATGCACGTATTCATATGAAATTCTGCACGTATGGTAATAGAGTTCGTAAGCAGATACTCACCTCGGCTGTGTAAGATGTGCAGCGTCGATAGCACTAAAAGAAGCAGAACACGTCCGGCGGTTCCGCTCGGTAGACCATTCATTAAAAATGTAAGCTGCGGCCGCATCACCACCCGGCCTTCCGAATTATGCGCCAGCACCGAATTCCTCCCACGCTCTTGTTTATTCGAGATTCTTAAGTCTGCTGTCTCCAGATCTCACGACAATACCCCACACACACTTCGAGTGGACATTTAATAATCACAACTTTAACTCGTTGATCTTATTTAACATGGCCTTCCGTTGCTCATTATGCAGGAACTCACACAGACACTCACAAATTTCTTTCCGATTGTAACTGATTTGAGTGACGGGTACCTAGCCCTTTTTCAAACGGTATTGTTTCATTGCTTCTATTTGCAGGCACTGCATACCTTTTGTTTGTGTTACCATTAGTTCTTAGCAAGTCTCTAACGACGCTACGTTCTAGACATACAATAGCGTCGTTTGCGAACGTCCTCAGATAGCTTCAAACCTTTTCTGCCTGAGCATTAGAAACCATTTCAAATCTCATAAGTCATCTTTAATTAAGAGAACTGGATGCCGGAAATAGTGTAATGATTTTACAGATCTCTGTGAAGCGATACTATACCTTGTGCTGCCTTTGAGGAAAAATTTAATCATCAAATCGCCCGTAAATATTGTAAGACGTGTATATTTCTATTGTCTATTGTCAAATCACAATTTATGAAAGATGTTTATATTTTATTAATAGGATTAAGTAGGAATAATTAATATTTGTCATGTTGGAAATAATTGTGGTAGCAGGGAATATCTGCACCAAAGTATTGTTGATATAATTTTGAAAAGGACGGGAGAAACCGCGTACGGATATATTTTAAGAAAAGAGCGGGAAAGACCTCGCATTGATACATTTTGTAATGGTAGCAGGGATTGTCTGCACCAGAAAACAAATTTGGCAGGAGAGACCGCACTTCAGCGTTCGTAGGAAGTCAGTAGTAAGCGAGATGTGAAGCGAGTTGGTAGCAGGTCTGAAGCGAGAGGTTGACAGGAGCAGTGTGCCTGCCAGCCACCAGCTATGATTTACAAGAGATTACAAAACGGATGTACAGAGACATCAGCTAACTATTATCATAAGAGCAACTAATATCATTGAATTATTTTCTTTGCGAAACTCAAGACTACTGAAGGTATGTTTCGTGAGGCTGCTACGGTCGCAGGTTCGAATCCTGCCTCGGGCATGGATGTGTGTGATGTCCTTAGGTTAGCTAGGTTTAAGTAATTCTAAGTTCTAGGGGACTAATGACCTGAGAAGTTGAGTCCCATAGTGCTCAGAGCCATTTTTTTGAAGGTATGTTTGCGCATTGCTAGTTGTAAGATTATTGTAAAAAGTAAGTCCCATTTTAACGTTTGTAAAATAATTTCATTACCAACAGTAAATATTTGAAGTGTTTTCAGAATATAATTAATTTTTGCCAGCAATGTAGCATTACTGATTATAATCCATCCCAAAAATCATCAACATAAAACTTTGCAAAAATTTTATTGTTGTCAAGAAAAAGTGTAACACTATGAATTACGTAACTTCAGTCAAATTAATTAAAGAATAATGTCAGCTTTGCTAATAAAGAATAACGTCAGCTTTGGTAATAAATAAAGCCACTTATTATGACAGCCCACGAGCAGTTAATAGAGTATAGTAAACCAGAGTAAGTATATTCATGTCGCAGTTCGATGTAGCAGTCAGATGGCGATCCAGTAACAACAAAAAAGGTAAGGAACAGTTTTGGGTTATTGCCGGTAACGACTGAGGGCCACGATGACGACACATTCTATGTTTCGTCGAAATAATCAGAAAATCAGTTTTAATAAGCAGCATTTAAATTTGTATGCGAAGATTGAGAAAGAGAAATAATTTCAAAGGGAAGATTTCATTTGTTATTATCAAGCAAGAGATAGAAATCCTAAGAAAAGGTTTCATAGAGTATTGCAAAAGGGAAGGTTGTCATTAACAAAAGAGGTATAGAGGAGACGGGAAGGTTTCGATATGATTCTATGTTATATATAGAGCTACATTGGCCACGTCGTCTTCAATTAGGAGACATAATTATACGTCTATACCTACATGCGTACTCTGCATTGCATACTGAAGTATTTGTCAGAGAGTTTATAGAACCATTTTCAAACTATTTCATCACATTTTCACTCTCGAGTAGGGAAAAAAGAACAGATTAATCTTTCCATGTAAACTCTGATTTTTCTTATTTCATTACGACGGTCATTTCCCTCAATGTAGAATCATTGAATACATAGGCCGATTTTAACGTATAAAACCCATGTACCAGAAACAGTAACATTCATTAATGCTGGGATTTTCTTGACGGAGTACATTAATGAAAAGAATAAGCACAAGTTTGACAGGCACAAACAAAGATTAAATCGTGAGAAAATTGGAGAGTAATTGCAATCATGTACCATAGTTCCATTAATCACAAATGACGGTAACCTTACATTATGTCGTCCTAACTTAAAGAGGCCGTGACAGAATACGCTGCTGTTGTTTCAGTCTTATCTATCTCCTCCTTTACTCTTACATGGTAAGAGTCTCCGAAGACCGAGCAATATTCAAGGATCGGTAAACGGATATTTTTCTAATGATTTACTTTCTTCGTGGTATTGGACCCTACAGGCTTTACCAAATGACCGGTAGATACTACTGGTCTCTCGACTGAGCATATGCATTCAATTTGCTTGTAACTGAAACCAATTTTCCTAGATGACAGATCGACAATTTAGTGTCCTGAGCAGGTCTTTCCTATCGGACACAACTTTGGCTCAGTGTTTCATTACCTACTAACAGGCGCAACTAATCCAATTTTTTTCAAATCAGTTTAAACTTGTTTCTACACCTACATCTATGTGATTACTCTGCTATTCATAATCAAGTATCTGGCAGAAGGTTCAATGAACCACCTTGAAGCTGTCTCTACCGTTTCACTCTCGAAAGGCGCGCGCGATAAAACGAGCACTTAAATGTTTCTGTGCGGCCCTGATTTCTCTTATTTTATCGTGATGATCATTTCTCCCTATGTAGGTAGGTGCCAACAGAATGTTTTCGCAATAGGAGGAGAAAACTGGCGATTGAAATTTTATGAGAACAGCCCGTCGCAACGAAACACGCCTTTTCTTTATGATTGCCACTCCAATTCACGTATCATGTCTGTGGTAGTATCTCCCCTATTTCGCGACAATACAAAACGAGCTTCTGTGAAGTTTTTCGATGTCATTCATCAGTCCCACCTGATGCGGAACCTACACTGCACAACAATACTCCAGAATCGGGCGGACAAGTGCGGTGTAAGCAGTCTCTTTAGTAGATCTGATGCACCTTCTAAGTGTTCTGCCAATGAATCGCAGTCTATGATTTGCTCTACCCACAATATTATCTATGTGATCGTTACAATTTATGTTACTTGTAATTGTAATCCCTAAGTATTTAGTTGAATTTACAGCCTTCAGATTTGTGTGACTTACCGCGTAATCGAAATTTAGCTGATTTCTTTTAGTACTCATGTGAATAACTTCGCACTTTTCTTTATTCAGGGTCAATTGCCACTTTTTGCACCACACAGATATCTTTTCTAAATGATTCTGCAATTCGTTTTGGTCATCTGATGACTTAACAACACGGCAAATGAGAGCATCATCTGCAAATAATCTAAGAGGGCTACTCAGATTGTCACCTATGGCGTTAATATAGAGCAGGAACAATAGAGGGCCTATAATACTTCCTTGAGGAACGCCGGATATTACTTCTGTTTTACTCGATGATTTTTCATCTGTTGCTACGAACTGTGATCTTTCTGACAGGAAATCACGAATCCAGTCGCACAACAGAGGCGATATTCCATAGCCACGCAGTTTGGTTATAAGACACTTGTGAGGAACGTGTGGGGCGGCAGGTGGAATAATAGAATAAATGTTTTATATTTATGCTGTTGTTTGCCATTCTCAACACTGGCTCTCTAACTACAATATTGGCAACCAGAAAGTGATTAGCAAAACGTGAAGCCTGTAATTAGAATTCCTAGTGTCCACTTCATCTGAGAAATACAGTTATAGCTACAGCTTATAGCTCTGAGGAATTAGGAGATTGTCTGGGTTTCACAATCAAAAACCATTCTCTCTAAAATGTTCACTATATTCTGAAAGTCACAGACCAAACAGAATCCACACAATCCAACTACCAGAGCAGTTCAGAGTTTAATGCGCTGATGCAACTATAACTGTTCAAATTAAATGTTTAAGTGAATACTCGCCATAATTTGATGATAATGTTCATCAAACGCCACACTAATAATGGTAGAATGTCTGTCCTGCGGCGGCACGTGAAAATACGACATACGCAAACTAAAGATAGATCATTAGCGTCATCCCAAAATTAACACTTCACTCGAAAACGATTTCATGGTTACGCGTATCCCGAGTAACTTATTACTGCATCCGAGGCTGTTTATATCAACGATACGGACGCGACGCGACTCCCGGCACAGGTGGTGCGCTAATCAGCGTCTGGAGAGAACTGGGGCCTTTTTTTTCTTCGCGCAGCGTTCTTACATATAAAGCCGCGGTGCGGACGGCTAAGGGAACGCCTGATCAAATCTGCTCTCCCGACTAGCCGCTGGGCTAGTAATGCACCACTTTAAGTTATCGAATAAATCGTTGCTTCCTTTGCTGATGGCCGATGTAGCTCTCAATTTACCAGTGCAATCAGCACACAAGTAAGTAATCATAATAAAAGCACAAATAAATTATCGCCGTCTCCGAGTTTGTCTCCATATCACTACAGTGACGAGGTATTAATTCCTTCCCTTATCCTTCCAAGTGTACATAGGAGCAGTAGTGCCTGGGCTGAAATCGAGACTGATGATGAAGCGCGGGGGTGGAACGTAGGGGATGGGATTGGGGGCGAGGGTGGGGGGGGACGAGGGGAAGTGGTAGGAGAGATGGACATCAGTGACATTTTGACATTCGGCAGCGCAGGCATAGCAGCAGGAATTTGTTATTTCTAGGGGACGGGATTTCAACTGCTGGGGGACAGCCTGTCGACCTCCACAAGTTCAAAATAGTCTATTTCCTGTGGTGTTCTCTGCATAATGGGTGTACGGCGTAAATACCCATGCCTCACAGGGAGCTTCAGTGAGTAGTGTGCAGAAGTCTGCAGGACGACGGTCGAGAATGTGCTTGGTGAGAGGCATATCCAGCAGTGATGGTGGTCTCGGGCATCTTCTTGTAAGACGTCTCAGTGGTATTTCTCCCTCTGTCCATGCTCGTTTCATCCTTCATAAGCTGATGAATTCAAATAAGACTAGAGTCAGGTGGAATAATATGTCGATGTATGTAAAATCTTATTAGGGGTAGATTGTTGAAAACAGCTTCATGATCTGTGTGAAAAATCATAAGAAATTTGAATTTTATTTTAGTTTAATCTTCCGAATTCATGAGAGTTGGTGGTGACTACTGATAGCCATTATCGCGGAGAAAGGCGCAGGTCTCTACGGAAAGGCCAGTCAACATGACAGAAATTCAGACCACAGTTCCCGGAAGTGGAAGTTCAAAGGCTGGTGTAGGAATACTAGCAGTTACCGAGATAAAGATACTGCATAGTTTGCATGGACGGACACAGCTTAGCCATGACCTGATGGAAGAGTTCAAGGGAGTACAGAAAGGATGAGGAAAAATAACGTATAATGAAGTTACAGGTCGTCATAGTTAGGAGGTAGGAGAAATTGTGACTAGTACCATATCGTGAGCGTCTCTAGTCATGCAATCGATTGAAGCTATTATAATATTAAAAGCAATAATAATCCAAAAGTAGATAATGTGACATAACTGAATACAGGACGGGCAGCAGTGGGGATGACGAGCCATTGTTTCGGGAGAACGTGTCTGGTGTTGGGAGAACTCGTGCGTGAGTCCAAAGACAGCTCCGCCTTTATACCATACTAAGGTATAATAAGCTTTCATTTTGTTCGTATTGTGTTAACAATGCCTTATCAAGTATAGTCGCGTAGGGATTGAATTTGATTGAGGGTGGCAAAGTACATTTTGTATTTGTGGCAATCTACGCAATCTTTGATAATGGTAGATAATGAGCAAAGCTTATGTCATGTGAGACACCATGTCTTCATTTCAGTAAGTATAAGGGGCGATCAACAAGTGTCAGTAAAAACGCCATGTAGCGTGATTCATGTGCGTGCATATAAGCACGGACATGTACGTAAGTGATTAGTGTAGCATTCGCGTCTTTCCGACGTGCGTGCGGCAAATGCGGAAACATGGACTATGGAGAAGTTATTACTAAATGCGACCAAACAGGACCAACATGCTGTCATTCTTTTCTCAGTTGCCGTAGAACGAACGCCGGTAAACATCCATTAGAGAAGGAAGAATGTGTGTGGGACAGCATATATGTCGGAAACCACCATGGTGGAATGGTGCGCCACTTCCGTGCTGGTCGCGATTCGACACAAGACGTCGATCGAGTTGAGAGGTTAGTCTCATCCATCACTTACCAACCCAAGTAAGAGACATTCTGGCACCTGATCTGTAGTCCTGATCTCTCCCATGCGATTATCACGCCCTCAGTTCCTTAAAAAATGCCTTGAAGGGTAGACGACTCCTGTCGGACGATGTTGGGCAGCTGGTATTTACGGACTTCTGCACGCAGCAGAACACGGTGTTTTACCAAGCGTGTACCTTCAATTCTGTGCGTTGGTGGGATGATTGCCTCAAGGCTCAAAGTGATTTTACCAGATTGGCATGCTGATTCTGGACTGTACGCCGTTTGAACGAAAACATTTTGATCGCCCCATACAGGATGCTTTGGCTATTCCACTGCTCAGCATTGGTCATGATAGGAGGATAGTTTATTTTTGTGTTTCTTGGAGAATATCAGGTTATTGACTGCCAGGAGAGTCTAAATTACCCTGGCATTGTGGTTTGAAGTCCCACGTGACAGAGAGAATAAATTATATGCCGTACAGCACAGCACAGATGTGGTGGCTTGGAATGGTAAATTCATACGACAGTAACTTTTTCTCTAGTGTCAGTAGTGTGGCGTCGAGAGGACGAAGTTGCAGTAGCGTGAACTCCGTGAATTCTGGTAACTTTGTACAATTAATGTAAGTACTGTACACACAAAAAATTGGAGGACACTGGGTCTCAGAATTATGCCTTTCGAACGGTTTCATCTGCTTGGCCGTACACAAGCAGCATCTCGGCTTGTTCCCGACATGCTGCTGCATACAGTACACTGCATCATTCACACAGCTTGCAACACACGAGGAAAACACGGCACGTGGACATAGGAACTTTCATTCGTCAGCGTCGTTTACCGTGGCAACGATGTATTTCCGGACCCATATTCATAGGAGGTTTTTTCCTCCATTTCCTGTGAGGAATCCGTCCATGCGGTTTGTCGCTTTTATTAATGTTCATCCTGGATATTGACTTACCGTGAAAGATGTACTTATTATCATAAAACACTTTGGTTCTTTATTATTTATCTAAACGTAATTGTTGGTAAGTGTCAGCTAGACATATCTTAGACTAGATCTCAGCCCACAAGAACGTAGCAAGTAGCTTTTGGAAATTTCTGGTGAGGTGTAATGGGACCAAACTGCTGAGGTCATCGGTCCCTAAGCTTACACACTACTTAATCTAACTTAAACTAACTTAAGCTAAGGACAACACACATACCCATGCCCGAGCGGGGACTCGAACCTCAGACGGGGCGAACCCCGCGGACCGTGACAAGGCGCCCCACACCGCTCGTCTAAACCGCGCGGCGGCATGCAGCTCTTCTTGACTCGAAATCTGATAAACATTTACATTAGAACAATCTTAATTTTAATTAGAACGATGTTGGTCACCCCTTGCCTAGATTAGACAAGTATCACAACACCTAAACTCTAAACGATCAATTTCCGTTTTAACTACTTCCTTCACAGCAGAAAGCACGTACCTAGACTGAAAAAAGGAACGAGTAGCAGCACCATATTTTAATGTTTGAGGCGCTTCAATAGTTTGCTCGTAACGCAGATTAGATTCAAATAAATCAGAGATTAAGGGTCCAAATCACATACTGAATACTATTAGGTATTATGTTGACGAAATATTTCATGTGCAACACCACAGCTGGTATAAGTGTTTAGAAATAAAATGTTACTTGCTGTCAAGATTTATTAATATCAGAGGTCAAATGTTATTGTATATAAAGCGATATGGAGTCTGTGAAAAGAATGGAAACTATATGAAGCAGTGAAGTACAGGCATCTAACTGGAGAGGCACGCTTCATGTGGCCAGCAGGAAGTAGTGCAATCGAGCACAATAATTAGCTTGTCGTAAATGATAGAAAACAGAGTTAAAAACCAAGTAAGATGTGGGCTTGGAAATTCTTGCTATCAGCAAGGCGGACGTGACTGGACGTAGCTTATGTGTAATGTTTACTCTGCTAACAAGAGCGGACCATGCCGCATCACGAGACTCGAGAGCCGTTACAAGCCACAATCCTTGTACACAGCGAATAGTACGGCCTGTTCGTCACATAGGCATCACGAGCTGCCGCGCGACACACACGCAGTGCTCGAGAGTACTGGAAACTTCTAGAACAAGTGGTGCCGGGTGCACTACCGCCTATAAAAAGGCTAGCCGCCATAGGGTTGGGAGATGATGGCAGTGATGGAGCAGCTGGTCAGTCGGTCAGATATGGTTTATCTGCAGTTGTGATGCTGTGAGATTGTAGTGCAGTGCTGCATAACCACCAGGGGACTTAGACTCATTTCCATGTAGACAACACATGGTCTGGTGCGCCCGCCTCTGCTATATTGGGACTTGGACTCAGGGAGCTATGAGAAGTTACACAACTAAGAAGGATGTTAGTAGACTTTATATATAGAACTGTTTATAAAACGGATGTGCCAGGGGTGCTTCCAGTGTACATATCTTCATGCAATTATTTATGATTGCATCCAGTGTACCCTGAGATCCCAGCCGAGTTCCGTATTCTAACTCACCCTACAGCCCTCTTTACAGTGGAGCAAGTGCACAGAAGACAGCCGACGAGCACGAGACCTCCTGCCAAGTAAGTTCTTTGACGCGCACTCTTGCAGTCCTTCCACTCCTTCTCAGGACTCGTCAGTGGGACACGACGAGCTCACCCCCGGCGAAAGTGGTATACCACAGCATTCATGGACACTGCCGGCGTGACAACATGCTGTAAGCAGTGGAAATAGTCACGGCCAGCTGACACCGTCCAAAAGATGGAAGCGCTGGCCTAGGTGGGGAAATTCTACATTTTTTGAGGAGGCTCGACAATCTTCTGGAAAGACTTTGGTCATTAAAAGGACTTTCAGTGGAAGCAGGAGAAAGTAAAGCTGCCAGGAGGAAATCCTTCAACACCCTGAAAAATCAGCACACTAACGGCAGTCGGAGGCAGTCTCGACAGTGGCAGATGAGTTAGGCGGTGAGAGTTAGCGAGTGAGTCACTGTCGGAGTAGCTGAGTCATCACAAACCATCACTGTAAAGTGATAGTTCAATGATGGTGGAGTAAACTACGAGAAGACTTCACTCATTAGATGGAACACTGATTTTCCGGTAAGTACCCAGCCACAGATCTTACATTGAGGTTTCTAACTGTAAGTAAAGAATAATCTCAGTAGACTTTGTCTCTAGATGAAGGTAAGATTAATAGTACTTTCGTGTGTCAGAACATACAGAGGAACACGTGCCTCCTATCACTAATCGCCTATTTCCTAGCTGTTTGCGTCGCTACGGAGAACAATTGGTAGCTTTCTGTGTATAGGAGTGAACGAGCGCTGTTTCGCACTCGTCTCTTATCTTCATTCTAGCATTTGATGGTGTAATGAGAACGAGTCGCTAGCAAAGCACTCGTCTCTGATATTAAAAGGTAGTACTCAGGAAGTGGGGCTGCTAGAGTGGTGCAGTGTAATGGCTGATGGGTAAATTGCCACTGTAATTCACCTCTCTGAGTAAGTTTCAGTTATTGAAAAATAAGTGTTCGTAAATTGTATTTGGAACTGTTTCCACCCTTATTCATTTTCTGCAAGCTTTTATTCTCCGTTCCCACATCACCTGTGCTAAAAATCCTAGGAAACTTTCTCCCCCTCCCTCCGTTGAAAGGAAAATAGCAGATTTCGGTCCACAGCGTCGCCGACGTCGTGAATGCTCCAAGGAAGCCCCCCTTTCTTACAAGACTGGTGGGACATGACAGTACACAGTATAAAATATGACTGGTCCAAATTCATGATTACATGAAATGATCTCTCAGCCTTTTAAAGCAATAGGAAATTATTGCACGTTACCAAACGATGTTTGATTGCATCCAATGTTGGTGAGCCGACACCCCATTTTCTATCCATGTTATTAAGGGATACGGGAGCTGACGACTAGTTAAATGAATTGTTTAATCTGAGTTTCCGTTTCGGCTCGTGGCACCGGTGTGACTCGTGCACCCGCTACCGTGCTGAGGCAGCAACGGTCTCACCGTTTTTTGCGAGTAAAACACGTGGCACTATGTTGTGACCAGTTGCACAGGCTGTCACTAAGGAATGTGACAGAGCAGTATTTATTGGTTTTCGCTATACGTTTCCTAGCTTTCTACAGGAAAATTTACACCAGTATCATTAGAATTTCGGTTTAACTGCAGTCTAATTCTTGCTATTCGACATTAAGGGGAGGTTTACTACCATTTGGTTCAACAAATAGATTTTTTAAAATTGCATTTTTGGATCCCTAAAAGTGTTTAGAATCTACCCCTGAAACGGCTTTTCCGAATACGGAAAGGCAATGTTTGTCATTCGCGGTTGAACAAAAAATTGCACCTGCCTCAAATCGACCTTTTTCACGCACCAGTCTTTTTCTTTCGGAGGACGCGTTATTGTACCGGTGCTTGGGAGGAAACACAAAAAAATTCAAATGAAAGTTTGAACGCGTGTGTTTGGAAGTTAGCCCCCAAGCATTTGCATTCTGGTGCGAAGACTGTGGAGATTGGGACTTCCCTGACAGTGAGCAGCTTCAACGAAGGGTATTCAGCAATTATGAAGATCATGACAACGGTGAACGTCACCCTGGGACTCTATTCGACGCAGTTCACCAAGCATTCGGACGACCACCGGATTCAAGCGGCCGAAAACCACTTGTCACCGGCCGTACGAGTGGCTCTGGAACAGCGCAAGATGGCCCAGATCGAGCAGAATACCCTCTATGAGGAAGAGGAAGGACTAGTTTATGGACCCGGAATAGCAGATTGAACGTACGTAGCATAATTTTGCAATATATGTAGTCAAAACTTCAAACGCGTTTTCCTCGAAATGACTTGTTTTTATCGCACTGTATGGTAACTTCAAATGTACTGAACCGATTGGCATGATTCTTTATTTTCGACGAAGCTAACTAAATTGGCTAGGAGTTGTACCACTTTTATTCCGATCCATTAACTATAAATATTTTCACTTGGACGACGAAGTCGAAAAATCGATAAAAAAACTTTTTTTTCAAATGGCCGCCATTTTGTTTCCTATGGTCCAAGTAACTTAAGCGAGGTACAACTGCTAAATAATCTTATATACCTCGCTAATGTCAACTCAATTTGGATTTCAGACGACATACCGCGCATGGAGGTCTACATCGAAATTTTGTTTCGTTCCGACGGCACTTCCGCCTTTGATCTTCGACATTTCCAGTCGAAAAAACTCTAGTTTGTAGAGGAAATATCAATAAAAATTTTGAGCAAATTTGACATTGATATGTATAACACATCCCGAGAAAAAAATTCTCAAAGAACATGCTTTTTTTCTGGCCAAAGGTAGTAAACTTACCCATAAGAGGGAATTCCGAAGTACATTCCTAATCGGCTTATTTTCATCGATTGAACCGTCGTCCTCCCGAATGCGAGTCCAGTGTGCTAACCACTGCGGCACCTCGCTCGGTTTTTAATATTAGTAACTAGAATACAAAGAACAGTATTAATTTTCCACAGTAATATTTGGTTAATAGTTAGTTGTGAACCGGCTTTCTGCTTGTTAGGCTATCGTCAAATAACTCGATACTACGTAGAAAATCCATACAATTTCAGCAAGAATTCATAGCTCTGCAAAGATTGCTGTACAAAGATATGTGATATTTTCTGACTATATCGATACAAAACACAAGCATAACGTAAGACATAATGAGACTCTGAAAAAATAAATCTTATACTATAGTACATTCAAATACTGAAACTATGTGAATGTATAAGACAAAAATTTTCTAGAAGTGGGTAACGGCACAGGCTATTGTATCATATGGACAAAGTGGTGAGTGTGATGAACAGACCGAATAAAGGGATGGGAAGAAAGAACTTCCCTGTCTTCCAGCAGCAGTGTACCGTAGGTCTCTAGAGGAGTGTACCGTTCCTAATGATTGAAGAAACGCACAGGGCATTCCTGTTTTCAAGACGGGTCATCAGACGCACAAAACTATACTTCTATACACTGAGGTGATGAAAGTCATGGAACAGTGATATGCACATGGCTGTGGTATCGCATACTCAAGGCATAAAAAGACAGTGCGTTTTTGGAGCAGTCATTTGTAGACAGGTGATTCATGTGAAAAGGTTTCCTGTCCGATTATGACCGCAAGACGGGAATTAACAGACTTAGAACACGAAATGGTCACTGGAGGTAGACACATAGGGCATTCCGTGTCGGAAGTCGTTAGTAAATTCAATATTCCGAGATCCACAGTGTCAAGAATGTGCCGAGAATGTCAGATTTCAGGCATTACCTCTCATCATAGACAACGCAGTGGCCGACTGCCTTCACTTAACGACCGAGACGAGTGGCGTTTGCGTAGAGTTGCCTGTGCTAACAAACAAGCTACACCGCTTGAAATAACCGCAGAAATCGATGTGGAACGTACGACCAACGTATCCGTTAGGACAGTGCGGCGAAATCTGGCGTTAATTGTCTGTGACAGCAGACGGCCCACATGAGTGCAGCACAACATCGCCAGCAGCGCCTTCCTGGGCTCGTGACCGTATCGATTGGTCCCTAGACCACTGGAAAATCGTAGACGTGTCAGATGAGTCTCCATTTCCGCTGTAAAAACTGATGGTACGGTTCGAGTGTGGCGCAAACCTCACGAAGCCATGGGCCCATGTTGTCAACAAGGCATTGTTCTAGCTGGTGGTGGCTCCATAATGGTGTGGATTGTGTTTACTTTGAATGGATCTAATCCTCTGGTCCGTTCGGCTGCTTGAAGACCATTTGGAGCCATTCATGGACTTCCAAACTATGATGGAGTTTTTGCAGACGCCAGTGCGCCAAGACATCGGGCGATAACTGTTCGAAATTGCTTTGAAGAACTTTCTGGACAATTCGAGCAACTGATTTGGCCACGCAGATCGTCCGACGTGAATTCCATCAAACATTTATGGGACATAACCGAGAGATCAGTTTGTGCACAAAATTCTGCACAGGCTACAGTTTACCAATTATAAATGGCTACAGAGGCAACATGGCGCACTATTTCTGCAACGACTTGTTGAGTGCATACCACGTCGAGCTGTTGCACTACACCGAGCAAAAGTAGATCCAACACGATATTATGAGGTATCCCATGACTTATGTCACCTCAGTGTGTCTCTGACGTCCATCTATTATACAGTATTGGAAGATGTTTTATCTCCACGTATGATGGAATTTCTGCCAACAGTCTTGCCGCAGTGGTAACACCGCTTACCGTCACATCACCGAAGTTAACCGCTGTCGGGCTTGTCAAGCACTTGGGTGGGTGACCGCCTGGGTTCTGCTGAGAGCTGTTAGCTAGCGGTGTGCAATCAGATCATGTTAGCAAACTGAGGAGGTACGTGACTGAGAAGTAGCAGCTCCGGTCTCATAAACTGACAACTGCCGGGAAAGTGATGTGCTGATCACATGTCCCTCCATATGCGCATCCAGTGACACCTATTGTCTGATGATAACAAGGCGGTCGTTAGGCCTCTAATGCCTGTTATGGAAGCAGTTACTTCCACAAAATATCTTAAGTATAAGTGGAACGACCACGTAAAGTTAATCGTGAGTAAGGCAGGTGCCAGACTGAGATTCATTGCAATAATCCTCAGGAAATATAGTCCATTAACAAAGGAAGTAATTTACAATACACTCTTCCAGCCAATACTTGACTATTGTTCGTATATATGGGATCCGAACCAGCTAGGACTACTAGAGGAAATAGAGAAGATCCAAAAAAGATCAAGGCGTCTCGTTACAGGTTCATTTAGTAAGCGCGAAAGCGTCACGGAGGAGCTCAGGCAGTTCCAGTGGCAGGCGCTACAAGAGAGGCGTTCTGTATCACGTTATGGTCTGCTATTAAAGTTCCGACAGCGTACATTCCTAAAAGTGTCAATCAATGTATTGTTTTGTCCTAAATATACCTCGCGGTGAGATGATCAAGCTAAAATTAAAGAGATCGAGCACATACAGAACATTACCATTAGTCGTTCTTCCCACTACTGGAACGAGCAGAAAGGGAAGTAACACTGGTGCACAAAGTACCGTCCGCCACAAACCGTAAGGTGGTTTGCGGAGTGTAGATGTAGTCAGTTATTCCCTTTCATTTTTCGTAAATCATCGTCATAATTTCTGTCGAAATAATGGAGAACGTGTTATAAATATGACACGAGGGCCATTATTTTTCGACCTCCGATTGGTCGCAAAATTAAAACCTCATTGAAAATTCTGCGACGTTTTGCGCAGATGAGTTGCGCAGTACCCCTAGTATGCCCTTGCATCCCATTACGTTGCATTTTTCACTCCCGAGCGCACAGTGCTTACGAAAAGATTCCTAGAAAATAGTATCCCCCACGAAGTGTGAAGTCCTTATGAGGGTTTCACCTGAGTCCAACCGAGTAAGGTGGCGCAGTGGTTATCACACTGGACTTGCATTCGGGAGGGTGACGGTTCAAACCTGCGTCAGCCCGTCCTGATGTAGGTTTTCCGTGATTTCCCTAAATCGCTTCAGGCAAATTCCGGGACGGTTCCTGTGAAAGGGCACGGCCGACATCCTTCCCCATCCTTCCCTAATTCGATGGCACCGATGACCTCTCTGTTTAGTCCCCTCACCCAAAATCAATCAATCAACCAACCTGATTTCATGGAGCCCACGCAACGTAACTGTCACTAGTTTCCTTCTTCGTGACAATTATCCGCCGCATACTACAGGAGCAACAAAGATGCCCCTGCAGCGTTTCCGATGGGAAATATTTGATAGTTCACCATACAGCGCTTACTTGGCTCCCTCTGTTTACATCTCTTCCCTCACATGAACCACTTGCTATGACGACTGCATTTTGGCCCAGACCAGTGTACGGAAAGGACGAAAATCACAAGCATCTGCCTTCTGTGACGGGGATACTGGAAACTTGGTAGCACAGCCCGACAAATTTCTAAGTCAAAACGGCGATTATTAAGGCAAGTAGCAGGAAGGTGTAGCTCAATGTTGCAAATAAAACGTATTTGATTTTCACTGTTGTTTCCACTTCGCGGTCGAACGTATGTTGAAAAAAAAATTGCCATTGTGTATTTCAAAAAAAAAAAAATGGCTCTGAGCACTATGGGACTCAACTGCTGAGGTCATTAGTCCCCTATAACTTAGAACTAGTTAAACCTAACTAACCTAAGGACATCACAAACATCCATGCCCGAGGCAGGATTCGAACCTGCGACCGTAGCGGTCTTGCGCTTCCAGACTGCAGCGCCTTTAACCGCACGGCCACTTCGGCCGGCATTGTGTATTTGTATGTCTCATTGCTACTAATTTCTATGTTCCTAAACACAACACTGGTTCAAATTTATAAAGAACAAATTCATCGTTTTGTAATATTGCGCAGATAGATACTGATACAGTTAAACGTGTTTTTTTAGCTATAAATTCTACCACTTTTTAATGAATATTCGTTTACGTAATAAAAGAAAGTTTCTACAAAAATGATTTTGACTTAGTATAAGATTTGTGTTGTTATTTTCCTAACATTTTATGTTACCAAACAAACAATAAATATTTCTAGACCGCATGTGAACCTTCTTTCTGAGCAACTGAGAGGTCTTATATGTTTCATCTAGTATTGCAGCTATTCATATTAAAATTCTTCTCAAATTGATATGAACTGTCAACGAGGAATTTCTTAGGGACCATACATATTGTGAATGAGACGTTAAAAATTCAGAGTCCATGAAAACGGGGTACAAGATGATTGTTGGTGAACAACAAATGTCATTTTCTCTATTCGCATATGTGCAATCAGTACTTAATTTCTAAGAGATGAGTTACAGCAGAAAATTACACTATAGATATTAACGAGTAGAAATAATTTAAAAAATGCTAAGATGTTGATTTGTTTATTTCCAAAACTATCAATTCTACGAATTTCCGTACGTAATTGTTGAAGTAGATCAGTAATACATTCTTTCAAGTTCAGTTTCCGCCGGCAATAAGAAACACAACGTTGGAACTTTCTACGCTGTTTATTGACTCCTGTTCATTTGATGTATTAATTTTAGATGCTTCTGTATTTGTTGCACCGAATTAAATATAGAGTTTTTTTGGCTAATAGAGGGTCCATTTTCGGAAAAACCTTAATAATCATTTGAAAAACGATGTTAATATCTCTTCTGTATCTTTCTCTGTAACAAGATTAAGTATGATGCGTGTGGCCGGACGCTGTGGCCGAGCGGTTCTAGGCGCTTCAGTCCGGAATCGCGCTGCTGCTACTGTCGCAGGTTCGAAGCCTGCCTCGGGCATGGATGTGTGGATGTGTGTGATGTCCTTAGATGAGTTAGGTTTAAGTAGTTCTAAGTCCAGGGAATTGATGACCTCACATGTTAAGTCCCACGGTGCTTAGAGCCGTTTGAACCATTTGAATGATGCGTGTGCCGTGTGAAGAAATACTAACTTGCTTTATGTTATTTTAGCGGCAAGTCGTTCTCATACAATCGCTATAGAAGTGTATCCAAAGTTTCACCCTGTTAGACGCTATGATTACTACCGATTGTTAAAAGTTTTTCTCCTTCTGGAGCGGTTTAATTTATTCAGCAGATTCTTTTCTTTACGCTTATACTATCTGGTGAGTATGGGTATAAATGTCATTCTCATTACAGAAATTGTTCTGGAAACGAAATATAAATTTTATAGTTTCATTAAAGAATGTTTGAGGTGTCTCTTCACTTCCCACCTCATACCAGTTAGCGCATTTTTTCGACATGTAATGTGTCAACTCTGAAAATGCTCCCATTTAATTTATCGCCTTTGTTCTGTGGTGACATTGCAGTCTTCAGGTTTTCGTTGTTCATCATGTGTGCACGTATGTTTAGGTGTGTTGGTGGAGATGTGCTGGAAAATAGGTGGGTAAGTGTGTAGGATGGAAATAGCTGATACATGGTATTGTTATAAATTGTGGTTGTGTGATCACTGAAAATGAGTATATTTGTGGTAGACGACGTATGGTCTTTAGCTGATTATCATATAGTGACACTGGAGACGGTGATATTACACTTGAGCGTCATTGCTAACAAGACCCTGAAATCTTTCTCAGGCAAGGAACGGTCAGTCGGGATAAGTGGTGTTCGTCCTATCTAGCACTATGGTCGCTGCGGTGGAAAGGCACGTACGGGACCGGAGGACGGTTAAGGGATTAGGTACCCCAGAGACAGCCACAATATGACCAACTTTCTTTGTAAACGATGTTACAAAACTACTTACATATGAGTAAAATTACGAACTACGGTATACAAATGAAACAAGCACATCGATCGTACTGCATCAATATGACGAGAGCACCCAGATTAAGATCTTCTCTTTTATCGAAAAACGTGCTACAGCTACAATCAATTTAATTGAATACTGTACTGTTTTTCCCTTTTGTACTTATCCTGCGTAATAACAGTGACACCAGCGTTAAATCATATGATAACCAAGAATGTTATCCACAATATGTAAACAATAAAATATTGTGCCATCTGTATAACATGGTAAAAAGAATATCGTGTGACTAGGGCCTCCCGTCGGGTAGACCGTTAGCCGGGTGCAAGTCTTTCGATTTGACGCCTCTTCGATGACTTGCGCGTCCATGGGGATGAAATGATGATGATTAGGACAACACAACACCCAGTCCCTGAGCGGAGAAAACCTCCGACCCAGCCGGGAATCGAACCCGGGCCCTTAGGATTGACATTTTCTCACGCTGACCACTCAGATGCCGGAGGGCGGACTGTAACGTGGTTGAATCACCACTTTTAATTGAAGAGTGACATGCGAAACGGACTTTTTTAACCGGACTGCGAGTGAATTCCGACATCGAAGACATCTGTTGAACTGTGGTAAGATAGCATTTAAGTCAATACTTCACATATAAAATACGCAGCATACTTGAGTAGTGTTATAATGTATAACTTTTTATATCCAAAACCGGCGACCATGCCGCACACATGTGCTACATCACCACAAAGAAAGCAATCAGCAGTGCAACAGTAGAATAAGTAGGTTTGATATGAAGTATTGCTGAAATGATTAGTAATTATATTTAGCTGTAATTAGCACAGGGAGCCTTTGTATGATTAAGTAATGCGGAAGTGTCAGAGTGGAGAAGCCTATTACAAATGATGACCTGGCGACAGCCTATCAGATTAACAATAGTTGACTGGACGTGTAGACTGTTATCAGAAGTGTAATTAGCATAATTTAAATTTTAAATGGTTCGTGCACCAGTTAGATTAACTTTTATTTAAATTTTGTTTATTCCTATCCCAAAGACACGTAATGTGAGGTACCAAATGATCGGCACGATTTGAATATCCGACGTGTCGTATAAGATGTGCGACGAAAAGTACACTTATAAATATGTAGTTTTTTAAATGGGAGCAAGGCAAGCCACTGGAGGGAATAAGGCAATGCAACAAAAAGGAGCGGAGAACTGCCCTAGGTCTAGACAGCGTTTTCGCAGTGAGCAGTGGTTCGGAGAGTTCTTCGCAGTGAGTCTTCAGGAGGAGACATGCTGTTCTGCTTCCTTTTGGTCGCAGAAGTTAAGAGCACTCTTTGAAGGTTTGATTGCAGGCTGTCGCACTCAGAACTATTCCTAGGGCTATCAGTCGTGATTAGCAGCAATGAATCGGCGTACTCTCTTCAGTGACATTTACCATGGGCTCGTAGTGCTGCTGTAACTGGGATATCCTTAACATAAAAATAAAAGCAAATTTAAATTTGAATACTTCAGAATGAACTACATCACTAATGGTTCCTCAAATCAGTCTCCTCGTATATAGGCTAGTTTTGTGTGGTTCATCTGGACACAGCACTCACCATGGTAGAAGGGTTTAGTCTCCCCCTGGATAAAGAATAATAACCGAAATATTATGTTGGGCTGTACAGTTTCCGGGGTAAACGTAGCATCGACTTTAATACATCGATGGGTGCTCGTGAGTATTTGCAGCAAGAAAGGCCAGCACCGTCGTGAGATTTAATGGAAATGGAAATGGAGTAGCATACATGGTCTACATAAAAATCGCAGGTTTGTAGAAACGGAGAACTCTTTGTTTGGGCCATGTGCTTCACGTTGTTTCCTGACTTGGCTTGTGGATAACCTGGGAGTAGGGCTTCAATGCAACAGCCGCTGAGGGGGTCGGTGGATGAGAGGAAGTGGTCTGGGGAGTGGATGAGATAAGAGACCATTATGAGAAAATGCACATACCTCCAGAAAGGGAGGATGAATAAAAGTTTCCAAGTTCTACACAAAAATCGAGGCAGTAATTCGCGCACAAATTGCGGGAGATTTCATACAGCGCAGCAATCGGAGATTGCTCTCACGTGCAGTGCCTCTCGAATTCTACGAGCGAACTAGTGTTTGTTTCATACGGGGTCTTTCGTTCCTGATCGACGCCGATGTCAAGGGGTTTCAGAAGGAGCCAGATACATGAGTGCTCATGTATTCAACAACGTAACGGAGCGTATCAAATATTTCATGTGTAATATGGTGGAGTTTAAGACCGAATAAAAAGTTTTTGTCTTGGTCAATTATATGTACTCCATTGAACAGTATCTTCATAAAAACTTCTCAAACTGATGTTCAGGTTTTTTGTAATTTGTGTTAGTACTCTACTATAGTAACATTTCATCGCTGTTAAACAGTTTCACTGTATTGAGCTTTATAAACGCACATTCTCGCCTCCTTTGCAAATCCCGGAGGCCGTTTTCGTGGTCCCACGGAAGAGGAAATGTAATGTCAAATGTAATACGAGAAATATCGGGCGAGGTTCTGCCATTGACTCCCTTGGCCAATCGTCATGACTTAGGTTGCCGTTGCGTCTGTACAACGCCAATATGTACGTCGCCGTTAACATAGTCGTATCTCGACGAAGGTCCTCAAAGTATGTCATACTGTCGTTAGTGAAATCAACTCTACTTCATCACTGTAAATAAAATTCTCATCACGCCCTGGTAAAGGTCCGGAGTCAAACTAAGTTCCAATGACGCGAGTTTATTCAGAATACTGTAGGTTTTTTAAGGCTGTGATTATCCGTCGTTAGTCTGTAAATGTGACTCGGTGGTAGTGTGGCAGATTAAGGATCCAGTCCCCAATCACTCATAAGATTTTTGTTTGTCATTTATCTCTTATTTCTCCTCTGACAATGTTTCTCAATGTGGAGAATTTCGAGTTCACAATTCTTCAGAATTCACATTCAGATGTAGGTCCCCGTATAACTGGCTGAATAAGTGAGTTCACAGGTCGGAGGAAAGCAATGGCATACCACTTGTGGGGCGGTGGGTGGTATAATTGTTAATGTTCCTATTATTTATTTAATGCTGTTGTTTGCCGTTCTCAACACTGGCTCTCTAACTACAATATTGGCAACCAGAAAGTGATTATCAAAACGTGAAGCCTGTAATTAGAATTCCTAGTGCCCACTTCATCTGAGAAATACATTTATAGCTACAGCTTATAGCTCTGAGGAATTACGAGATTGTCTGGGATTCACAATCAAAAACCATTCTCTCTAAAATGTTCACTATATTCTGAAAGTCACAGACCAAAAAGAATCCACACAATCCAACTACCAGAGCAGTTCAGAGTCTAATGCCCTGATGCAACTATAACTGTTCAAATTAAATGTTTAAGTGGATGCTCGCCATAATTTGATGATAATTTTCATCAAACGCCACGCTAATAATGGTAGAATGTCTGTCCTGCGGCGGCATGTGAAAATACGACATACGCAAACTAAAGATAGATCATTAACGTCATCCCAAAATTAACACTTCACTCGAAAACGATTTCATGGTTACGCGTATCCCGTGTAACTTATTACGGCAGCCGAGGCTGTTTGTATCAACGATACCACCGACGCGACGCGACCCCCGGCACAGGTGGTGCGCTAATCAGCGTCTGGAGAGAACTGGGGCCTTTTTTCTCACGCAGCGTTCTTACATATAAAGCCGCGGTGCGGACGGCTAAGGGAACGCCTGATCCAATCTGCTCTCCCCACTAGCCGCTGGGCTAGTAATGCACCACTTTAAGTTATCAGTTGAAACTTCTCACATCTCTATGATTATAGCGGATCTCCCTTCTACTTAAACATCCTAGATTTACTTATTCGCCTACTTAATCTATCTTGCTTCCTTAATTTCTAAGACAAAAACCAGAAAATCATGAATTTCAACTAAAATTTTAATTTGTGAGATCCAGAATACTGTTTCTACTAAATTATTATGCAAAGGAATCTAAATATAAATTTTTAAGTTTCTAGCTCTTTTCTGTTGCGCCAATGATTTTTACAGAAAAACATCCAAATTTCGAAAATGGTTAAAGTTATTGAACTGAAATCCAACACATATTGATTTTGTATTACTCCTGACATGCTAGAAACGTTTCAGGTTAATTACTTGATTTTTAAAGTATTGCGCAATATTTATGACGTCAGAGCCAGTTACAGCGGACTAGGCTGGCACACAATGGAAAGACTGATGTGAATTTTATAAGGCATGAGTATGCAGCGTACACTCCCCTCAGAATCATGTCTGGTGAATCACTGTGGTGTTCAAACCAACTTTCGAGTTGATGACAGCTTTACTTACTGGGATTTAAAGTAATTTTCTTGCATGATTACGATTGCACACAGGATTTGTTAGTTTGCAAGTCCCATCGATAATGAATCCTATCTCTCGTGGAACATGTCGGCTTATAAATGTAATACACCTCCTTAATTAGAAATGTAGCAAGATATTAAACATTTACAGTACTGTCTTCCATTTTAAACTTAAACTACCAACTTATTAACTCTGTTTTGAGACTGTGAGTACCATGTGATTCCAACCAGCCGCTGCGTCATCCTCTCACTCTGACGTCATTTGGATGCGGTAAGGATGGACGTGGCTTTCCAGAACTTGGATCTGGAACGTTTCATTCAAGTAGTTCCTCAATTGGCACCATCAGTCTGTGTGGAAACCGTTCCAGTCATCCGAACAAGGAAAAGCCAGATGTTATGGATTAGTAGCGCTGCTTGAAAAATAGGGGTAGTGACACGCAAGTGGTGGCAATTGAAAGCCTTCTGTTTAGTGGCGGAATAGGTCCCCATATAGAAAGACGGTAACTGTAACCAATTTAGAGAGAAATGGACGGCAGCAAACACATTGATACATATCTCGAGTATGGCGTCATTTAGGCGTTGTAATGTTTATTTTGAACATCGCATTTTTTTTTATTGATAAAAATATCTACCAAGAGCTCACGAACAGGACTTCTACAGCTAAGCCCACCTCTTGATTACATACAGTATTGCTGAATGTAAAATAGTTTTTTTTATAGAACCAGTTTTGCACTTCTAGTTCCTTCATTATCTCAGGTATATGTTTAATGACATTTTGGCTTACTGTTTTAACACCGCCCTACGAAATTGATGGCGCTAAAGCATTCGTGTATGATGTCACTCGACTCACGAGAAGCGTTTCGAATTCTGATAGAGGAAGATATTTTCGTTTCTATATTATCCATCTCACGGGCCCGTAGTTCCGCTTGTTATATGTTTTCCGCATTCAACACATAATAAGGTAATGTTAAACACAGAGTCGTGTGTTTCAAGAACCACGCTTTCATGATCTGACTCGCCATATGATGAGAGAGTGTCTCTTGAAACGCGTGGCTTTGTGTAAACATTGTCTTATTATGTGATGGATGCAGAATAAATTTAACGGGAGATATTTACGGCCGGCAAGGGAAGGAAAGGGTGTGGAGTAAGGTTCCTGATTGCCAGCTTTGGTGGCGATGTCGTGGGTTAAATTTCAAAGCTCTCCTCAGTGTCTCGTGAAGTGAGGACATGTGACACTGTCGATTGTCATCTGACCCTCGTATGCGCCCTCTTCATAGAAGCAGGTGGCCTCGCACTCTCCCTTCTCTCACAAACGAGACTCACTACTCACAAGGGAACCTCCCCATCGCACCCCCCTCAGATTTAGTTATAAGTTGGCACAGTAGATAAGCCTTGAAAAACTGAACACAGATCAATCGAGATAACAGGAAGAAGTTGTGTGGAACCATGAAAAAATAAGCAAAATATACAAACTGAGTAGTCCATGCGCATGATATGCAACATTTAGGATAATATGCGTTCAAGAGCGCCATGGTCCCGTGATTAGCGTGAGCAGCTGCGGAAAGAGAGGTCCTTGGTTCAAGTCTTCCCTTGAGTGAAAAATTTAATTTTTTTTCAGTTTATGTGACAAACTCTTACGTTTTCATCACTTTTTTGGGAGTGATTATTACATCCACAAGAAAACAAAAATCGGGCAAGGTAGAAGGATCTTTTTACCCATTCGCCAAGTGTGCAAGTTAGGTGGATCGACAACATATTCCTGTCATGTAACGCACACGCCGTCACCAGTGTCGTATAGAATACATCAGACGTGTTTTCCTGTGGAGGAATCGGTTGACCTATGACTTTGCGATCAAATGTTTTCGGTTCCCATTGGAGAGGCACGTCCTTTCGTCTACTAATCGCACGGTTTTGAGGTGCGGTTGCAAAATACAGACACTAAACTTATTACAGAGAATAGAGACGTCAATGAACGAAAGGACAGACCATAACTTTGCAAAAATAAAGTAAGTAAACTTTTCGCTCGAGTGCAGACTTGAACCAAGGACCTCTAGCAGCTGCCCACGCTAACAACAGGACCACGGCGCTCTTGTGCCCACGTTGTCCTTGATGTTGCATATGGTACCCATGGACTACTCAGTTTGTATATTTTGCTTATTTTTTCATAGTTCCACACAACTTCTTCCTGTTTTCTCGATTGATCTGTGTTCAGTTTTTCAAGGCCTATCCATTGTGCCAAATTATAACTAAATCTGAGGGGGGTGCGATGGGGAGTTTCCCTTGTCAGCATGATGGCTTTTACATAATCTGGCATATGTGTAACGGGTATTCAATGCGCCGATGTAGTGCTCAGTAGAAAAGCTAGCACATGAAATGTGCACAGAAGTTAAAGCAAGTATCATTTCAACAATCCCATCCAGAGTTACACACTAATACAAGAGAGCATATCCTGATGAATATTGTTTGCCTTATAGAGTATCTGTATCCAAAGAAAAGCAGCATTTTTCGTTACAGGTTCGTTTAGTAAGCGCGAAAGTGTCGCGGAGATGCTCAACAAACTCCAGTAGGAGACATTGCAAGAGAGGCGTTCTGCATCACGGTGTGGTCTGCTGTTAAAGTTCAAGTTGCAAAAATAGTCAAACCATATGTTGCTTCCCCCCAGGTATATCTCGTGAAAAGACCATGAAAATAAAATTCGAGAGACTGGAGCCCACGAGGAGGATTACCAGCAATCGTCCTTACAGTGTACCATACGCGAGTGGAGCAGGAAAAGAGGAAGGTGAGACAGAGTTACAAACCACACTCTGCCACACACCGTAAGGCGGCTTCCGTAGTGTCAACGTAAATATTTTTGTTGCAGTTTTTTCATGTGCGATGCAAGTATTGTGACCGATTCTATACGGTAACCAACCTAATTTAAGCTATGCTGAGTTAACCAACCGAAACAGACGAGTTGGGAGCAGCTTTGGAAAGAAGTCCGAAAAAGTCGTTGGCGTCATTCAACACCTCAGACTGATGTGTGAATAGCATGTGCCTACAGAGCTGCGCTCAAATGCAGACTTTAACCTTATAAAGTACCGCACCCGTATTACATCGATTGGTGGATATGCCAGTGTCAGAGCCTGAGGAAATGACCAAAGGTTATGCAGTGACAGCAACCTGCCTCCCAAGTATTAGTTCACGGGCTACGATGGGCAAAATACTTGAGTCGTCCGTGAATTATTTCACATTTGTTACGCATTGCGCGTGCTGCATAAAAATGTTATACAGGACTTATTCAAAAACTGACCCAACTATTAATAATTAATTTTTATTCATGTTACTGATCCATATTCATCGAACCCTTTTGAGAATTCGATTATTCTACACTAGTCGCCATTAAAATTGCTACACCACGAATATGACGTGCTACAGACTCGAAATTTAACCGACAGGAAGAAGGTGCTGTGGTAGGCAAATGATTAGCTTTTCAGACCATTCATACAAGGTTGGCGCCGGTGGCGACACCTACAACGTCCTAACATGAGGAAAGTTTCCAACCGATTTCTCATACACAAACAGCAGTTGACCGGCGTTGCCTGGTGAAACGTTGTTGTGATGCCTCGTGTAAGGAGGAGAAATGCGTACCATTACGTTTCCGACTTTGATAAAGTTCGGATTGTAGCCTATCGCGACTGCGGTTTATCGTATCGCGACATTGCTGCTCGCGTTGTTAGAGATCCAATGACTGTTAGCAGAATATGGAATCAGCGACATTGCTGCTCGCGTTGTTAGAGATCCAATGACTGTTAGCAGAATATGGAATCAGTGGGTTCAGGAGGGTAATACGGAACGCTGTGCTGGATCCCCTTGTATCACTAGCAGTCGAGATGACAGGCATCTTATCCGCATGGCTGTAACGGATCGTGCAGACACGTCGCGATCCCTGAGTCAACAGATGGGGACGTTTGCAACACTACAACCATCTGCACGAACAGTTCGACGACGTTTGCAGCAGCATGGACTATCAGCTCGAAGACCATGGCTGCGGTTACTCTTGACGCTGCATCACAGACAGGAGCGCCTGCGATGTCTACATCTACATTTATACTCCGCAAGCCACCCAACGGTGTGTGGCGGAGGGCACTTTACGTGCCACTGTCAATACCTCCCTTTTCTGTTCCAGTCGCGTATGGTTCGCGAGAAGAACGACTGTCTGAAAGCCTCCGTGCGTGCTCGAATCTCTCTAATTTTACAGTCGTGATCTCCTCGGGAGGTATAATAGGGGGAAGCCCTCATCCAGAAACGCACCCTCTCGAAACCTGGCGAGCAAGCTACACCGCGATGCAGAGCGCCTCTCATGCAAAGTTTGCCACTTGAGTTTGCTAAACATCTCCGTAACGCTATCACGGTTACCAAATAACCCTGTGACGAAACGCGCCGCTCTTCTTTGGATCTTCTCTATCTCCTCCGTCAACCCGATCTGGTTCAAAATGGTTCAAATGGCTCTGAGCACTATGGGACGCAACTGCTGAGGTCATTAGTCCCCTAGAACTTAGAACTAATTAAACCTAACTAACCTAAGGACATCACAAACACCCATGCCCGAGGCAGGATTCGAACCTGCGACCGTAGCGGTCTTGCGGTTCCAGACTGCAGCGCCTTTAACCGCACGGCCACTTCGGCCGGCCAACCCGATCTGGTATGGATCTCACACTGATGAGCAACACTCAAGTATAGGTCGAACGAGTGTTTTGTAAGCCACCTCCTTTGTTGATGGACTACATTTTCTAAGCACTCTCCCAATGAATCTCAACCTGGTACCCGCCTTACAAACAACTAATTTTAGATGATCATTCCACTTCAAATCGTTCCGCACGCATACTCCCAGATATTTTACAGAAGTAACTGCTAACAGTGTTTGTTCCGCTATCATATAATCATACAATAAAGGATACTTCTTTCTATGTATTCGCCATACATTACATTTGTCTATGTTAAGGGTCAGTTGCCACTCCCTGCACCAAATGCCTATCCGGTGCAGATCTTCCTGCATTTCGCTACAATTTTCTAATGCTGCAACTTCTCTGTATACCACAGCATCATCCGCGAAAAGCCGCATGGAACCTCCGACACCATCCACTACATTTTTTATATATATTGTGAAAAGCAATGGTCCCATAACACTCCCCTGTGGCACGCCAGAGGTTACTTTAACGTCTGCAGACGTCTCTCCATTGATAACAACATGCTGTGTTCTGTTTGCTAAAAACTCTTCAATCCAGCCACACAGCTGGTCTGATATTCCGTAGGCTCTTACTTTGTTTATCAGGCGACAGTGCGGAACTGTATCGAATGCCTTCCGGAAGTCCATGAAAATAGCATCTACCTGGGAGCTTGTATCTAATATTTTCTGGGTCTCATGAACATATAAAGCGAGTTGGGTCTCACACGATCGCTGTTTCCGGAATCCATGTTGATTCCTACAGAGTAGATTCTGGGTTTCCAAAAACGACATGATACGCGAGCAAAAAACATGTTCTAAAGTTCTACAACAGATCGACGTCAGAGATATAGGTCTATAGTTTTGCGCATCTGCTCGACGACCCTTCTTGAAGACTGGGACTACCTGTGCTCTTTTCCAATCATTTGGAACCTTCCGTTCCTCTGGAGACTTGCAGTACACGGCTGTTAGAAGGGGGGCAAGTTCTTTCGCGTACTCTGTGTAGAATCGAATTGGTATCCCGTCAGGTCCAGTGGACTTCCCTCTGTTGAGTGATTCCAGTTGCTTTTCTATTCCTTGGACACTTATTTCGATGTCAGCCATTTTTTCGTTTGTGCGAGGATTTAGAGAAGGAACTGCAGTGCGGTCTTCCTCTGTGAAACAGTTTTGGAAATAGGTGTTTAGTATTTCAGCTTTACGCGTGTCATCCCTGTTTCAATGCCATCATCATCCCGGAGTGTCTGGATATGCTGTTTCGAGCCACTTACTGATTTAACATAAGACCAGAACTTCCGAGGATTTTCTGTCAAGTCGGTACATAGAATTTTACTTTCTAATTCACTGAACGCTTCACTCATAGCCCTCCTTACGCTAACTTTGACATCGTTCAGCTTCTGTTTGTCTCAGAGCTTTTGGCTGCGTTTACACTTGGAGTGAAGCTCTCTTTGCTTTCGCAGTAGTTTCCTAACTTTCTTGCCGGCCGCGGTGGTCTAGCGGTTCTAGGCGCTCAGTCCGGAGCCGCGCGACTGCTACGATCGCAGGTTCGAATCCTGCCTCGGGCATGGATGTGTGTGATGTCCTTAGGTTAGTTAGGTTTAAGTAGTTCTAAGTTCTAGGGGACTGATGACCATAGATGTTAAGTCCCATAGTGGTCAGAGCCATTTTTTTTTCCTAACTTTGTTGTTGAACCACGGTGGGTTTTTCCTGTCCCTCACAGTTTTACTCGGCACGTACCTGTCTAAAACGCATTTTACAGTTGCCTTGAACTTTTTCTATAAACACTCAATATTGTCAGTGTCGGAACAGAAATTTTCGTTTTGATCTGTTAGGTAGTCTGAAATCTGTCTTCTATTACTCTTGCTAAACAGATAAACCTTCCTCTCTTTTTTTATATTCCTCTTAACTTCCATATTCAGGGATGCTGCAACGGCCTTATGATCACTGATTCCCTGTTCTGCACTTACAGAGTCGAAAAGTTCGGGTCTGTTTGTTATCAGTAGGTCCAAGATGTTATCTCCACGAGTCGGTTCTCCGTTTAATTGCTCGAGGTAATTTTCGGATAGTGCACTCAGTATAATGTCACTCGATGCTCTGTCCCTACCACCCGTCCTAAACATCTGAGTGTCGCAGTCTATATCTGGTAAATTGAAATCTCCACCTAAGACTATAACATGCTGAGAAAATTTATGTGAAATGTATTCCAAATTTTCTCTCTGTTGTTCTGCCACTAATGCTGCTGAGTCGGGAGGTCGGTAAGAGGAGCCAACTATTAACCTAGCTCGGTTGTTAAGTGTAACCTCCACCCATAATAATTCACAGGAACTATCTACTTCTACTTCACTACAGGATAAACTACTACTAACAGCGACAAACACGCCACCACGGGTTGCATGCAATCTATCCTTTCTAAACACCGTCTGTGCCTTTGTAAAAATTTCGGCAGAATTTATCTCTGGCTTCAGCCAGCTTTCTGTACCTATAACGATTTGAGCTTCGGTGCTTTCTATCAGCGCTTGAAGTTCCGGTACTTCACCAATGCAGCTTCGAATGTTTACAATTACAATACCGATTGCTGCTTGGCCCCCGCATGTCCTGACTTTGCTCCGCACCCTTTGAGGCTGTTGCCCTTTCTGTACTCGCCCGAGGCCATCTAACCTAAAAAAACCGCCCAGTCCACGCCACACAACCCCTGCTACCCGTGTAGCCACTTGCTGCGTGTAGTGGACTCCTTACCTATCCAGCGGAACCCGAAACCCCAGCACCCTATGGCGCAAGTTGAGGAATCTGCAGCCCACGCCGTCGCAGAACCGTCTCAGCCTCTGATTCAGACCCTCCACTCGGCTCTGTACCAAAGGTCCGCAGTCAGTCCTGTCGACGATGCTGCAGATGGTGAGCTCTGCTTTCATCCCGCTAGCGAGACTAGCAGTCTTCACCAAATCACATAGCCGCCGGAAGCCAGAGAGGATTTCCTCCTATTCATAGCGACACTCATCATTGGTGCCGACATGAGCAACCACCTGCAGATGGGTACACCCTGTACCCTTCATGGCATCCGGAAGGATCCTTTCTACATCTGGAATGACTCCTCCCGGTATGCACACGGAGTGCACATTGGTTTTCTTCCCCTCTCTTGCTGCCATATTCCTAAGGGGCCCCATTACGCGCCTGACGTTGGAGCTCCCAACTACCAGTAAGCCCACCCTCTGCGATCGCCCGGATCTTGCAGACTGAGGGGCAACCTCTGGAACAGGACAAGCAGCCGTGTCCGGCCGAAGATCAGTATCAGCCGGAGACAGAGCCTGAAACCGGTTCGTCAGACAAACTGGAGAGGCCTTCCGTTCAGCCCTCTGGAATGTCTGCCACACCTCGAGACGACCTCTCATTCTACCACAGGTGAGGGATCAGCCTCAATGTGGGCAGTATCCCGGGCAGCCACAGCGATAGTCCGATCGGGGGATGCGTGGGACGAGCTGGCCGTCCCCGACAAACCCCCATCCGGACCCCCACAGTGATGCCCATTGGCAACAGCCTCAAGCTGTGTGACCGAAGCCAACACTGCCTGAAGCTAGGAGCGAAGGGATGCCAACTCAGCCTGCATCCGAACACAGCAGTTGCAGTACCTATCCATGCTAAAAACTGTTGCGCAAAGAACGTCTGAACAGAGAGCACAAACAATTCGACACAAAATTTAAACGGTTATTAAAATAAAAGATTGCTAGTAAATGCAGTAATGCTGCTACTGCTGACACACTGCTCGGCGGCGGAAGGAGACTACGCGATTTTACACTATTCAGGTACTAAAACGCGATGCCACAACTCTCAAATACTACAATACGCCCGAAATTTATGAATTAAACAATGCAAGTACCAAAAACACGCAAAGAAAATAAGAATTAAACTATGTAGCAAATAAGTGAGCTAAGAGTATACGACTTGCTGCTGGCAGCTGCTTATCCAACGGCGGCAGGGAGCACACTGTGTACTCAACGACGAACCTGGGTGCATGGATGGTAAAACGTCATTTTTTCGGACGAATCCTGGTCCTGTTTACAGTATCATGATGGTCACATCCGTGTTTGGCGACATCGCGGTGAACGCACATAGGAAGCGTGTATTCGTTATCGCCATACTGGCGTATCACCCGGCGTGATGGTATGGGTGCCATTGGTTACACATCTCCGTCACCTCTTGCTCACATTGACGTCACTTTGAACAGTGGACGTTACATTTCAGATGTGTTACGACCCGTGGCTCTACCCTTCATTCAGACCCTGCGAAACCCTACATTTCAGCAGGATAATGCGCGACCGCATGTTGCATGTCCTCTACGGGCCTTTCTGGATACAGAAAATGTTCGATTGCTGTCGTGGCCAGCACATTCTCCAGATCTCTCACCAATTGAAAACGTCTTGCCAATGGTGGCCGAGCAGCTGGCTCGTCACAATACGCCAGTCACTGCTCTTGATGAACTGTTGTATTGTGTTGAAGCTGCATGGGCAGCTGTACCTGTACACGCCATCCAAGCACTGTTTGACTCAATGCCCAGGCGTATCAAGGCCGTTATTGCGGCCGGAGGTGGTTGTTCTGGGTACTGTTTCTCAGGATCTATGCACCCAATCTGCTTGAAAATGTAATCACATGTCAGTTCTAGTATAATATATTTGTCCAATGAATACCCGTTCATCATCTGCATTTCTTCTTGGTGTAGCAATTTTAATGGCCAGTAGTGTAGTAGCACAATTGTCCCACTGGTACTTCCACTTTTTAGTGCAGTTCTCGAAAGTTTATTTTGAAAACTCTTTCAGTGCCTAGAACAATCAAGGGAATGGACCAATCCGACATGTCGGAAGCGACTACGAAATTTTTCACGCAGGTGGAATACACAGAATGAAATGCAGTCTTAATTTTACCTGCTTCGGTGCACTGCAAGTATTTCTTTAAAAATGTTGAAGTTACTCATTTTTACCACATGAAGAACCGCTTATAACAGTGCTTTGTGCAGCCCTTCCTTCCTTGTGTTCGAATCGGCTAAGAAGGAGACATAGCCGTGACAAGCCCTAGCGCTACTTAGCATGAAGCCTGAAGCCCAAAAATACACGCACTTGAATTTTAAGCAACTGAAGCCACACAAAAAAGTCTCATACTATTAATTTTTTGAATAGCTTGCAGTTCATATCGACATATAAGCTGTTACAGATGGAATTTTTAAACATGTGACTAGAAGAAGAAAGGTAATCAAGACAGTGTATGATGTTATATTACAGACGACTTCCATCATTCCGCACTATAATTTTTTGACATGAAATATTTTATAACTATTCCTGTAGCACGGTCGTTACGATACTTTTTGAATAATGCATATTTTGCTAAAAATGAAGTAGTTCCTTGTTCATGCCCACTAGTCATCACGAAAATGCGATGTGTCTGTTGGATGACGACCACAAACATTTTCCTTACACGAGACGCACTTGAGAAAAAGAAACATTAATGCATTCAAGCATTTCACAGTAATTACTAGGTTTATTTAGACAGAACGGGAATGGAGTGAGAAATGCCCATGGTCGTTGTTGTGCATATTCTACTGCGTTCCGGGAATAGTTCGTCAAATTCGTGAACTGTGGTGATGCAAACTAACAATGCAGAAATTACTGATGTTTAACAATACTGTTCCGCTGATAAACCTGAAATAACAAAGAGTTATCAGAAACTATATTGTCCGACCATTATCTGAAAAATGCTTTGCACTGGTGAAAAAGCTTATTATCGATGGGGTATATCACCCTAGTTTTTGGTGGAATCCTTCATGTATTAACATTCTTTTCGTCGTCCTCCTAAGAAGAGAGGAGACGTTATGTCAGAAGACGATTCTAACAAAAGCATAGAATAATTCTCTGCAGATACTAAGAACACTGCTTGTATGTAACGCCGAAAACTATTCTCTCCATTTTTTCAGACTTTTTTACGTCGATTACAAGACTTTTGCAAGTAAGCAGCCCCCCCCCCCCCCGTTTTTAAATTTTTGCTCCTAACTTGGCTTGACATTCCTGAAGACAGGGATAAAGTTGCGGTAACAGTAATCCAGTGATACTTATCGCTGGTATTGTTGTAGCATTCATCGACTGAACAAACGACTCCGTCTTTTTTGGCTCGAAATGACAAAGTGCGGTTTGCACTAAAGTGGACTGATTGTCTTTATACACAGCTTTTATGGGATAACGAGAAGCATCGTCTTTACGTCACCTACTAGTTTCTGTATAGAACTGCCTATTAATGACATCTCCTCTACACGTTAACTTGGGGGTAAACTTCGTAATTTTGCGACTGTCTTTTCCGTATAATTTCCTGCATCCTTTAACCATCTCGAAGAAGCCTGGAGGTCACTAATGTTCATCATACTTGCAACTGAGAGTGCGTCGTCTCATAGATCGCCGTCGGTAATGGTGCATTGACTCTCACGTGCAGGTTTTAATCTTTCGAATAGTTTTTCGTTCACCCTTTTGTGAGTTTCATTTTGGCATATATTTCGTAATTCGTGAAAATCTTTTTTCCATTTACACAATTCATGTTCAGATTTTACAAAATTAAACCGGCTTTGCACATTGCTTAAGTTTAAGCATTTTCTTCCACCTTAGTTGAACCAAAAAATTTACAGCCTCTTCTTTGTTACTAAAAGCTATTGCTGTACATATTTTCTTTCGACTTGGAAGGTACTTTGGGTCTGGACTTTAATTAGTACTTGGCACTACAAACGTCGTTCGAACAACAATTCTCGGAACTGTCCGAGTTATTTCCCCAAGAAATTATTTAAGAAATAACACATATGTAGATCTTCAAGATAAGTAGGTGATTCTAACTGCATGCGCCGTTCTTCGTATTTTACTTTTGCAAGGTTGAAAACATTAATTGTGTTTCATATTATTGTGAAATTAATTCAGTTTTATCTCCATTGTTAATACTTAGCGATACTGCAAAGGTAACTGCTAATTATCATGGATTTTTTAATGAGTCGCAAATCCAAGCGAATAGTAAGTGTGACCAAATGTGTCAGGGAAACTATCAACGGGAACTGAATGTCGCTTTACATATTACGATCACGATGCACCCTGTTTCCTGTTTACCGATCTGCCATCAAGCAAGGATATGTGCACGCCGTGTTGAGCATTTGTTGTCTGCTACACCTACAGCAGGGATGGAAAATTCTCCAGCCTCCTGGCGAGCTAGGAATTTGGCAGATTTAAACATTTTTTTTAATACCTGGAGTCTGTCTTAGCAGATAAAACTTTGGCACTGTTTTTCTCTCGGTGAATTCTTCCTGAATAAAAAAATTCGAGGGCACATTTCGTCATGTCAGATTGGATAGTTCCCTTGGAAGTCGTCATTGTTTGAGTCAAAACATTTACGTAAGCTGACTTCTTAGTTTAGTTATGGAAACAAAGAAGTCACAAAGATCGTGTTCTGGGATGCTCGGTCGTAAGGTGCCTGGGAGGAGATATGTAATCTTATTTCACCACAAAAAAATCGTGAACTCACAAAGCTGACTAGGTGGACGATATTGTCATGGTGAAGGAACTATAAGTTGACTTGCCACAACTGTGTTCCTATTATGCCAGTTTTCTCGCAGAACCATTTCAAGAGACGGTTGCGAAGACAGTAAGGTGCGATCTGTTTATTGAGTAAAGCGATTACCATTATATACACAATGGATGCAGCAGTCTTTTATTTTTGTGCAACCATGGTATTAGTCCAGAGGGGGTGGGCGGCATTGCAGCCGCCCCCCCCCCCCCACTTTATTTTGCCCAGCAGCTATTCGTCTTAATGGCCTGCCTTCATAACTGAGTGAACAGCATAGATGGCTGATACAATAGCTCCCTACTTAGCACTCATATACAACCACTCGCTCACCGATAGATCTGTACCTACAGATTGGAATATTGCGCAGGTCGCACCAGTGTTTAAGAAGGGTAGTAGGAGTAATCCATCTAACTACAGACCTATATCATTGACGTCAGTTTGCAGTAGGGTTTTGGAGCATAAACTGTATTCAAACATTATGAATCACCTCGAAGGGAACGATCTATTGATACGTAATCAGCATGGTTTCAGAGAACATCGTTCTTGTGCAACGCACAACGCTTTATTCGCACGAAGTAATGGCCGCTATCGACAGGGGATTTCAAGTTGATTCCGTATTTCTAGATTTCCGGAAAGCTTTTGACACCGTTCCTCACAAGCGACTTCTAATCAAGCTGCGGACCTATGGGGTATCGTCTCAGTTGTGCGACTGGATTCGTGATTTCCTGTCAGGAAGGTCGCAGTTCGTAGTAATAGACGGCAAATCGTCGAGTAAAACTGAAGTGATATCAGGTGTTCCCCAGGGAAGCATCCTGGGACCTCTGCTGTTCCTGATCTATATAAATCACCTGGGTGGCAATCTGAGCAGTTCTCTCAGGTTGTTCGCAGATGATGCTGTAATTTACCGTCTAGTAAGGTCATCCGAAGACCAGTATCAGTTGCAAAGCGATTTAGAAAATATTGCTGTATTGTGTGGCAGGTGGCAGTTGACGCTAAATAACGAAAAGTGTGAGGTGATCCACATGAGTTCCAAAAGAAATCCGTTGGAATTCGATTACTCGATAAATAGTACAATTCTCAAGGCTGTCAATTCAACTAAGTACCTGGGTGTGAAAATTACGAACAACTTCAGTTGGAAAGACGACATAGATAATATTGTGGGGAAGGCGAGCCAAAGGTTGCGTTTCATTGGCAGGACACTTAGAAGATGCAACAAGTCCACTAAAGAGACAGCTTACACTACACTCGTTCGTCCTCTGTTAGAATATTGCTGCGCGGTGTGGGATCCTTACCAGCTGGGATTGACGATCGGAAGGGTGCAAAAAAGGGCAGCTCGTTTTGTATTATCACGTAGTAGGGGACAGAGTGTGGCAGATATGATACGCGAATTGGGATGGAAGTCATTACAGCAAAGACGTTTTTCGTCGCGGCGAGATCTATTTACGAAATTTCAGTCACAAACTTTCTCTTCCGAATGCGAAAATATTTTGTTGAGCCCAACCTACATAGGTAGGAATGATCATCAAAATAAAATAAGAGAAATCAGAGCTCGAACAGAAAGGTTTAGGTGTTCGTTTTTCGGCCGGCCGCGGTGGTCTCGCGGTTCTAGGCGCGCAGTCCGGAACCGTGCGACTGCTACGGTCGCAGGTTCGAATCCTGCCTCGGGCATGGCTGTGTGTGATGTCCTTAGGTTAGTTAGGTTTAATTAGTTCTAAGTTCTAGGGGACTGATGACCACAGCAGTTGAGTCCCATAGTGCTCAGAGCCATTTGAACCATTTTTTTGTTCGTTTTTCCCGCGCGCTGTTCTGGAGTGGAATGGCAGAGAGATAGTATGATTGTGGTTCGACGAACCCTCTGCCAAGCCCTTAAATGTGAATTGCAGAGTAGTCATGTAGATGTAGAATCTGGGTTCGACTCCCGCTACTGCCGAGGATTTTTCTCTGGTTGGAGGATTGGCATTGAGTGCACTCAGCTACGTGATGCCATTTGAGGAGCTATTTCATCGAGTAGTAGCGACTCGAACTTCTGCGAAATCTGCAAAACGTCTGACAGTGTGGGGTGCTGACCACATGCCCCTACGTTCCGCACCCGCATGACGCCGCAAAGCAGAGGATGAAACGGCGGCCGGTAGGCATCCCTTGGGCCTTCACACGCTGACGAGGAGCCCGTTTTCTGTTGGTCTTAGCGTAGTAGTCGTAGATTCAAAGTTCTTCTCATGTAATGATCCTCGTTATTGTCAGACTCTTGCAAGAGTTCGTTGCAAACATTCACACGAATTTACTCTTTCTCTTCGGTTAACAAACGAGCAACAGGTTTCGACACAAGCTGATGCATGTTCAAAATTTTCAAATTAAAGTGTCATGGCATAGGCGAACTGAGATTACAGCTTCTTCTGCAGATTAACAAGCAAGGTGGCGTAGTGATGAAACGCTGTTCCCGTATTCGGGAGGATCGCAATTAAAATCCCCATCCATCCATCGAGATTTAGGTTTACCTCGATTTCTATATATCGCGTAAGGCTCATTCCATATTAGTTCCTTTGAAAGGCATGGCTCATTTTTCTTACCCCTCCATCCCCAATCAGAGTTTGCCGTCCGTCTGTAATGACCCCAATTTCGACAGGACACTAACTTCTCCTACGCCCATCTTCTGCGAGTTCTCGGAAGTATACGACCGCAAAAGTGCATTAGTTCTTTGATTTACTGATGGGCACCAACACCTTCTTCGCAGAGGAACATCATCAGTTAATGGAAAATTACTTTTGAATCAAAGAACCATTTGTAATACAGCGTTTGACCAATAGTATCATGTCTGTAAATATGTTCCGAAAATACATTCGTTTACGTAATTGTTATCTCTTTCTCAAGCAAGAATATCACGAAACATTGTTGCTCCTGCACGTCAAACGTTGCTAAATCTCCACGAACACTGCAAGACTTTTCCCTAAAACAGTGATCGTTGGTAAGATAAACAACATTTCAACAATAATGGGTCCGTGACGCGTTCAGTGTTGCAAATGGCACTTCGCTATACTTCGCATGGCGATAAAACTTGTCTGACAAGTGGCAGCGCTTTGCAAACTTCCAGCCATGAACTGCAAACTGCTGCCGCATCACTGAAAGAAAGCCATTGCCTAACAATGCGTTAACAGTGAGACGGCGTTATACAAACATATACGAAATCGCGATACGTTATTAGTCGTAGCAGACATACGAAGTAGCCGCTCCAAAAGCTTTCTAGTCGAGGGCGTGCTGAAAAATAATGCCGCGGGTTTTTTATCTGAAAAAGCTTTTTTTAAATAAAACAAACCTTACTGACATTCTACATCAGATAAACGTCTGATTCCTGAAGAGGGGCATCAGCCTTTTCAGTAGTTGCAGGGGAAAAAGTCTGAAAGATTGTCTGATATGGCCTTGTAACACTAACCAAAACGGCCTTGCGGTGCTGGTACTGCGAACGGCAGAAAGCAAGGGGAAAGTACAGCCGTAATTTTTCCCGAGGGCATGCACCTTTACTGTATGGCTCAATGGTGATGGCGTCCTCTTGGGTAAAATATTCCGGGCGTGGACTACTCAGAGGAGGATATCGGTTTCAGGAGAAAGAAAACTGGAGTTCTACAGGTCGGAGCGTGGAATGGCAGATCCCTTAATCGGGCAGGTAGGTTAGAAAATTTGAAAAGGGAAATGGATAGGTTAAACTTATATATATAGTGGGAATAAGTGAAGTTCGGTTACGGGAGGAACAAGACTTCTAGTCAGGCGAATACAGGGTTATAAATACAAAGTCAAGTAGGGGTAATGGAGGAGTAGGTTTAATAATGAATAAAAAAAATAGGACCACTAATATGCCACTACGAACAGCATAGTGAACCCATTATTGCAGCCAAGATAGACACGAAGTCCACGCCTACCACAGTAGTACAAGTTCATATAGCGACTAGCTACGCAGATGATGAAGAGATTGAAGACATGTATGACGCGATAAAAGGAAGTATTCAGATAGTTAAGGGAGACGCAAATTTAATAATCAGGGTTGACTGGAATTCAATAATAGGGAAAGGAAGAGAAGGAAAAGTAGTTGCTGAATATGGGCTGGGGGTAAGGAATTAAAGAGGAAGCCGCCTGGTAGAATTTTGCACAGACCACAACTTAATAATAGCTAACACTTGGTTTAAAATCATGAAAGAAGGTTGTATACGCGGAAAGGTTTCAAATAGATTATACAACAGTAACACAGAGATTTAGGAATCAGGTGTTAAATTGTAACACATTTCCAGGAGCAAATGTGGACTCTGAACACAATTTTTTGGTTATGGACTGTAGATTAACACTGAAGAAACGGCAAAAAGTAGGAATTTAAGGAGATGGGGCCTGGATAAACTGAAAGAAGCAAAGTTCATGGAGAGTTTCCGATAGAGGATTAGCGAACGATTGACAAGAACGGGGGAAAGTAATACAGTGGTAGAAGAATGGGTAGCTTTGCGGTGAGATAGTGGAGGACGCAGAGGATCAAGTGGTAAAAAGACGAGGGCGAGTAGAAATCCTTCTGTAACAGAAGAGATACTGAATTTAATTGATGCAAGAAGACAAAATATAAATGTAGTAAATCAAGCAGATGACAAGGAATACAAACGCCTCAAAAATGAGATCGACAGGAAGTGCAAAATGGCTAAGCAAGGATGGCTGTAGGACAACTGTAAGGAGGTAGAGGCATATACCACTAGGGGTAAGATAGATACTGCCTACTGGAAAATTAAAGAGACCTTTGGAGAAAAGTGACCACCCTTTATGAATATCAAATGCTCAGATGGGAAACCAGTCCTAAGCAAAAACGGGAAAGCGGAAAGATCGAAGGAGTATATTGCGGATCTATACAATGACGATCTATACAAGGGCGATGTACATGAGGGCCATATTATGGAAATGGAAGAGGACGTAGAAGAAGATTAAATGGGAGATATGATACTGTGTGAAGAGTTTGACAGAGCACTTAAAGACCTAAGTCGAAACAATTCCCCGGGAGTAGACAACGTTCCGTTAGAACTACTGATAGCCTAGGAAGAGCCAGCCATGACAAATCTCTACCACCTGGTGAGCAAGATGTATGAGACAGGCGACAACACGCTCGGACATCAAGAAGAATATAATAAGTCTAACCCCAAAGAAAGCAGGTGTTGACAGATGTGTCCTGGCTGCAAAATACTAACGCGAATTCTTTAAAGACCAATGGAAAAACTGGTAGAAGCCAACCTGGGGGAAGACCAGTTTGGATTCCGTAGAAATGTTGGAAGACGTGAGGCAATACGAACCATACGACTTACCTTAAATGGTTCAAATGGCTCTGAGCATTATGGGACTTAACGTCAGAGGTCATCAGCCCCCCCCCCCCCCCCCCCAGAACTTAGAACTACTTAAACCTAACTAACCTAAGGACAGCACACGCATCCATGCCCGAGGCAGGATTGAAACCTGCGACCGTAGCGGTCTCGCGGTCCCAGACTGAAGCGCCTAGAACCACTTGGCCACATCGACCGGCGACTTACCTTAGAAGATAGATTAAGGAAAGGCAAACGTATGTTTCTAGCATTTCTAGACTTAGAGGAAGCTTTTGCCAATGTTGACTGGAATATTCTCTCTCAAATTCTGAAGTTGGCGGTGGTCAAATACAGGGAACGAAATGCTGTTTATAATTTCTACCAAAACCAGATGGCAGTTATAAGAGTAGAAGGGCATGAAAGGGAAGCAGTGGTTGAGAAAGGAGTGAGACAGAGTTGTAGCCTATCTGCGATGTTATACAATCTGTATATTGAGCAAGCAGTAAAGAAAACGAAAGAAGTATTTAGAGTAGGAACTAAAATCTATGGAGAAGAAATAAAAACTTTGGGTTTGCCGATGACATTGTAATTCTGTCGGAGACAGCAATGGACCTGAAAGAGCAGTTGAATGGAATGGGCAGTGCCCTGAAAAGAAGATATAAGATGAATGTCAACAAAATCAAAACGCGGGTAATGGAATGTAGTCGAATAAAATAAGGTGATGCTGAGGGAATTAGATTAGGAAATGAGACGCTTAAACTAGTGGATGAGTTTTGCTATTTGGGAAAAAAAACTGATGATGGTCGAAGTAGAGAGAATATTAAATGTAGAGTGGCTGTGGCAAGGAAAGCGTTTCTGAAGAAGAGAAATTTGTTAACATTGAGTATACATTTAAGTGTCAGGAAGACTGTTTTGAAAGTATTTGTATGGAGTGTAGCCATGTATGGAAGCAAAACGTGGACGATAAATAGTTTAGACAAGAAGAGAATAGCAGCTTTCGAAATGTGGTGTTACAGAAGAATGCTGAAGATTAGATGGGTAGATCACGTAACTAATGAGGAGGTACTGAACAGAACTGAGTAGATGAGAAAATCGTGGCACAACATGACTAAAAGAAGGGGCAGGTTGGTGGGACACGTTCTGAGGCACCAAGGGATCACCAATTTAGTATTCGAGGGAATCGTGGAGGGTAAAAATTGTAGAGATAGACCAAGAGATGAATACACTAAGCGGATTCAGAAGGATGTAGGTTGCAGTAGTTACTCGGAGACGAAGAACGTTGCACAGGATAGAGTAGCATTGAGAGCTGCATCAAACCAGTCTCTGGACTGAAGACCACAACAACAACACATCTCAATTCTTTATGTCTACATATTTATAGCTCAACATAGTCGCCCTGACAACGAATACATTTCTCCCAACGAGAAGCCAGTTCGTTGATACCGCCACCGTAGACTGGTTGACTTTATTGACGGAGCCACAAGTCACCTCCGATGTCATGTCGCAGCGCTTATGCGTGGTCTGGCGTTTTAATGCTGAAGGATAGAGCGCTCCATTTGCTGATGAACTCTTCTGTCGTTAGTAACTCGTTTACAGTACGCTTTTTCTTGCGCATCGACATAGCTACATTACACAACGCTATGTCACACCCTGCAGTTCGGAGCCCTCTCGCGGCAGAGGCTTGCAGCTTGCATCAACGAAGCGAGGATGTCTACCGAGTAATATGTATGACATGTAATACCTCAACAGATATTGCGAAAAGAATAAAAAAATTCAAGGGTAATAGTTTCCAGCACGATCTCGTATCAAGCATCATCTTCTGTCGTACTGATTATACGATGCTTTGCCGTCACATTAAAGATAAAAGTTTGTTGGTTGGAATAATTTACAGGAATTCGACCAGATAAAATATTTTGATATTTCGATATGCAAGCTGTCCGTAATTGGTTCAAATGGCTCTGAGCACTATGGGACTTAACACCTGAGGTCATCAATCCCCTAGAAATTAGAACTACTTAAACCTAACTAACCTAAGGACATCACACACATCCACGCCCGAGGCAGGATTCGAACCTGCGAACGTAGCAGTCACGCGGTTCCGGACTGTAGCGCCTAGAACCGCACGGCCACCGCGGCCGGCTGCCCGTAATTCTCAAGGCACCAACAGCAACGCGTTCCACTTGTGCCTCTATAGCGGCTGGTTTAGCCGGACACATTCCCGTAAGCTATTAGAAAAATTTGTACTCCAGTTTCGGTTTCTTGTAATTTTTCCTATGAACGGATATCACACGTATGTCAGTGTAGCACGCACTGACTTGTGTGCTGGAGTATAATAGGGTGTCACTACGAGTATAAAAGTTTATACACTCTCCCTTGTGCTATTAATCTGGGGCGCATTAGGTTCATCGTGAAGCTTTGCCAGATTTACTTTCTGATGAAACGAAAATTGCATTGGTTCAGCATTTCCCTCACCTCATCTCTGATTTAGGTGTTAATGACACGATGAGTTGTAAAAGAATTTTGATGAGGAGGTCTTTGCCGTAAGGCACTGCCATGAAATGCGTGGGGTCGACGGAAATACCCTAGGTCGAACTAAACCGCTTTAAAACGGTTCTAAACTATGGAAATGCAATGTTTTTCCACCTTTCAAGGGCATTTGGCTGTAACCCTCTGTATTTGAGCACAACCGGTATTTGAAGGTTGATTAATTTAAAGACTTCCGAGACACATGTCGCAGATGAAACAATAGGTCTGGCACATTATTACGACGACAAAATTCACGAAAGACATAAGTCATATACCAAAAAGTAAACAATAACTTGAAACAATGTACGTTATCCCATGTAGTACTTACAGCGACATGTTTCCAAAAAAGGAACTTGTATTGTCGAACATGTTTCCCTTACTCGCCATCGGAATACAAATGTGGAGTTTGAATTAAGTGATTAAAACAAATTAGATTCGAACAGGTAGTAGCAAAAATGTGGTCAATGTAGTCGTTTTGGCTGTTAACATTGGACAACTGTAGTGTAAAATGTTGAATGGTGTACACACGTTGCTCCTATCAAATGTACAAACTGTTTCATTCCTCCGTGTAGTAACCACTTTGTCGAAACTTCACATTCCCAGACAGATGAAGAGCAGAAAAACTTCATTTTGGGAAACACTGCACTGTAGGTACTGCATGTGTCAACTTTATTGTTTCAAGCGAACATCAAGATTTTTGTCAATAGTTAACTTATTTTGGATACGAAAGAAGGTCCTCCGCATAAATATCTGCTCATACAATGGAGGCTTTAACGGCCTATTGTCTCAGTTGCTCATGAATCTTACGGGTTGTATGGTACTGGTCAATGAATCTTCCTCGGAAAGACTCAGCTGCAACAGGAGAACAGCATTCTGAAGATGTGCAGCGCAGCTTTGTACGGGATATCAGGAAAGAAAAAATTTCGGGGACCACGATCGTACAACCCGGAAAATTCAGCAGTTTATTCCACTGTACTGTATCCTCAGCAACCTTTGTTTTCCAGGTATTCAGGTTCTTTACTCTCGAAACGTCTGCTGCACACAAATGCAAAGTTTTACAGATAAATCATCTTGATAGTTGGTAGAACACACATATCTGCGTAATAAAAATTATTTTCATTCAGCTATCGAAGACACCGCCGTGTGGGCGACGGGGTTTGTGTGATCCAACGAAGTGGAGGGCTATGCCGGCAGCGGTGTAACTACCAGCAGGGCCTCCCAAGCCGGACAGGTCTCCATAGACGATCCAGACAAAGTGTGTCTCACAACGTCCCGTCTAGTGTCCTGTCCTGTCCTGTCCTATTCTGTTCTGTTCTGTCCCATACTATGCACTCCCTTCCTTTCCTTTTCCTCACTGTGATCGTGTGGCAGCAAACACAGTCCCCTAATGTGGACAGCGGAAGATCCTTGGAAACCAGGAAAACGTTGATGCACATAGGCCTTACTGCGAAGGGATGGATAGCGTTCTGTAGTCGTGGTGAAGACAAGCTCTCTAAGGGGTAAGGCCATGAAATAAAACCTTGGCAGGTGTCCAGGTCGTGAGGTGGCAGCCCCACCAGGACACTCGGGGGCTGTGGGCTGATAACCCGCACCACCAAAAAACACATATCACAGAAACTAAAAGGAGAAACAGCAGGATGGATCTTAAGGATATCGCTGTTGGTTAGTGGAAATAACTGGGGGCAGCCGCCGATGCCAACAGTTACTGCTGGAGCCTGTCTAGTGCCTCAGGAAAATGTCCCATTCTCATCCTGCCACAAGACAACAATCCCTATGTTAATTGGCTTGTTAATGAGCCCGGCAGCACCGACACATTAGATAAGGTAATGAGCACTGGGTTAGCTTCTGGTTGGCCTGCTGATGGCACGGCACAAAACAGATTTTATGAGAGCAGAATGGATAAAGCATTGCCTATAGATCGCTGTTTACCTTACTCTGACGTCTGTAGCACTAACATAAGTATAGCACAGTGCATTACCGTCCCGGGTGCGAGACAATAGTATCCTTTACATCGGTTCGATGCAGGCTTTCATAAATTAAAATAAAAGAAAACCAACACTTGCTAGGGAAACTGAGAAGAGTCTATTCAAGTTTTACTGCTTTCGTCATCTCGCAGATATTTAAAGAGTTGAATTTTATTGGGTTTTCTTGTCACTAAGCTATGCAGCAAATACATCGTTAGTCAGTCGTTTGTGCTAACTTCCTTGTGACGTAAGCGTCACTAGCATTCCCTTGGTGTGTGCTTTTCTGGCCTATCTTAATAAAATCCGTGCGCTTTGTCATTCGTCCTCGGCGACACGATTGACTTCACAGTGCCCGATATGCCGAGCGGCAGAGTGTAATGGAGTTTCACGTATTGCACGCAAGGCTTGTTGTTGTTGTGGTCTTCAGTCCTGAGACTGGTTTGATGCAGCTCTCTATGTTACTCTACCCAGTACAAACTTCATCTCCCAGTACATACTGCAGCCTACATCCTTCTGAAACTGCTTAGTGTATTCATCTCTTGGTCTCCCTCTACGATTTCTACCCTCCACACTGCCCTCAAATGCTAAATTTGTTATCCCTTGATGCCTCAGAACATGTCCTACCAACCGGTCCCTTCTTCTTGTCAAGTTGTGCCACAAAGTCCTCTTCTCCTCAATTCTATTATATGTTTCACTTCCATACATGGCTACACTCCATAGAAATACTTTCAGAAACGACTTCCTGACACTTAAATCTATACTTGATGTTAACGAATTTCTCTTCTTCATAAACGCTTTCCTTGCCATTGCCAGTCTATATTTTATATCCTCTCTACTTCGACCATCATCAGTTATTTTGTTCCCCAAATAGCAAAACTCCTTTACTACTTTAAGTGTCTCACTTCCTAATCTAATTCCCTCAGCATCACCCGACTTAATTCGACTACATTCCATTATCCTCGTTTTGCTTTTGTTGATGTTCATCTTATATCGTCCTTTCAAGACACTGTCAATTCCGTTCAGCTGCTCTTCCAAGTCCTTTGCTGTCTCTGACAGAATTACAATGTCATCGGCGAACCTCAAAGTTTTTATTTCTTCTCCATGAATTTTAATACGTACTCCGAATTTTTCTTTTGTTTCCTTTAGTGCTTGCTAAATATAAAGATTGAATAACATCGGGGAGAGGCTACAACCCTGTCTCACTCCCTTCCCAACCGCTGCTTACTTATTTCATTTACGGTACAACATTGCAGTGCCTGTGTTTTTAAGAAATATGATACAATGTTCCTAAGGACGTGCGTGTATGTTCGAAGGAATAGGCGCTGCGGTGACTGTAGCTATCGTGAAGTACATGAAGTATATTCGCAGTTGTGAATACAGACAACCATCAGTTGTGTAACAGAATAACGAAAGTGAAATTTTGTGCCCGACGAAGACTCGAACCCTGATTTCCCGCTTTACGGGAGCGGACGCTTGAACAGGTTTGGCTACCCGCGCACAACTCACGGCCAGACGCAGTCTTCCATGTGTCACAACCTGCACTCGTACAAGGGTGCGCCGGGCGGGGGCGGCGGGGGGGGGGGGGGGCATTTCAATTGAATGTCGCTGCATGCATGTCCGAAGGAACATTGCATTGTACTTATTAACAGCACAAGCATTTGTCCGCCGGGACCAGGAACCGATTTTCAACTAAACTGTGTGTGTCTCCCCCACCCCCGCTATACGGGAATTACAGCAACTGTAGGAGTGGAGGTTGGACAATGAAGGATGGAAGTTTGGGTCTGGCTGAGAATCGTGTACGGATAACCAAAGCGGTTAAGGCAAAGCGGGAAGTCCCGGTTCGAATCCCGGTCTGGAGAAAACTTTAATTGTCACCACTCCATTATACAGCTGATGGTTGTGTGCATTCGCAACTGTGAATACATTTCGTGTATTACTCCATTCACTTGTGTGCGTCATAATAGCCATCTCTGTCTATACAAGCACATCAAAAAAATGGCTCTGAGAACTATGGGACTTAACTTCTGAGGTCATCAGTCCCCTAGAACTTAGAACTAGTTAAACCTAACTAACCTAAGGACATCACAGACATCCATGCCCGAGGCAGGATTCGAACTTGCGACCGTAGCGGTCTCGCGGTTCCAGATTGTAGCCCCTAGAGCCGCTCGGCCGCTCCGGCCGGCTCAAGCACATCATTTAATCAGATCAATCAATGAGGCGCAACATACAAACTCGGTCGTGGTTAATCAGTGTGCATCGTTGCTTCTTTGGCGTAAGGTCTGTTTCAGCTAATTGCGTGATTAATGCTGAAGTAATATCGGCTGGGTTTTTCGTTCCTGTTCGTATGTTGTCATTTAGGGATGAAATAAAATGGGCATACTCTTGGTTTGTGCTGAGTTTAGAACAGCATACGTATTTTTCTGGTTATAATTCTTATTGATGTGCCATTAACACTCCCATCAAGCGAGGTGGCGCAGTTGTTAACACTATGGACTCGCATTCGGGAGGAGGACGGTTCAGATCCGCGTTTGACCACCCAGATCTATGTTTTCCTTGTTTTCCATTAATTGCTCCAAGAAAATGCCGGGATGGTTCCTTTGAAAGAGCACGACTGATTTCCTTCCCCATTCTTGAAACATTCAGAGCATGAGCTCCATTTCTAACGACCTAGGTGTCTATGGGATATTACACTTTTAAAAAAATGGTTCAAATGGCTCTGAGCACTATGGGACTCAACTGCTGTGGTCATCAGTCCCCTAGAACTTAGAACTACTTAAACCTAACTAACCTAAGGACATCACATACATCCATGCCCGAGGCAAGATTCGAACCTGCGACCGTAGCAGTCGCTCGGTTCCGGACTGCGCGCCTAGAACCGCGAGACCACCGCGGCCGGCTATTACACTTTTATCTTCCTTTTTTTACCAGTACCCCATTGCCGTTACGTACAAAATGTAATTCCCAGAATTTTACCCTTTCTGTAGCAACTCGTTGTGTTACATGCTTACGTTGTATACAATGAACATTCCTCTTGGTCTATATCCCCAGCAAATGAACGCTAGCTATTGTCAAGGTGGTTTCAGTGGCTCGCAGTGATTTACTCAAATTATTTGCGATGGTAAATTATCACTCTTCCTTGTCTTTATTCAAAAGTATTGTTTTTGGGGTACTGTAATTATATGTTTAACATGCCCCTACAATGACGTCACATGTAACAAAGGTAAAATAAGTGTAAGATATGATTTTGCCTTTGGGAAAGCTGAACTCATAGTCATTCGTATATTTATTTATTTATTTGGGGCTCCTGTACGAGGCGTATGTGTGTACGGGAAATAAATGGAATAATTTCGTCAACGCTCGATATAAAAAAGGAAGTTCCTTATCACCTGCATCCACGCTTGTCTTCCGACCCATCGCAGCAATGCAGTGCGTTTGTTTCGGGCGCACCTTAAATCTAATTAACACTATTCCATGCGAGCCCCACGTGTAAGCATTTATTATGAGGATTTTGTTAAACAATAAACTAAAATGTAAATAAACTTAGAAACAAGCTTCTTTCATAAACTACTGAACTTTGATGACCAATTTACTATGATGTCAAAACTTGTTCAATATATGACTTGTTATGGAAAATAAAAACAATCTCTTCTTCAAAAATCTTGTCTCCACTTAGCTACACTTTCAGGTCGCGTAGTAACCATACTATTCTGGCCTACGATAACTTGATATACTTACATAGATACATGTATCGATTACCAATCTAATATTTCTGAAGCGGAAGCTTTACATTGAGGTGATAAAAGCCATGAGATACCGATGTCCAAATATACAGAGGGCGGTAGTATTGCACACACAACGTATAAAAGGGCAGCGCATTGGTGGGGCTGTCATTTGTACTTAGGTGACTCATGCGCGAGGTTTTCCTAAATGATTATGGCCGCACGGTAGGAATTCACTGACTATGAACGCGGAATGGAAGTTGGAGCTACACGAAAGGACTATTACATTTTGTAAATCGTTAGTGAATTCAATATTCCGATATCCAGTGCCAAGGGTCTGCCGAGAATACCAGATACCAATCATTATTTCTCACCATGGACAACACAGTGGCCGACGGCTTTCACTTACGACTGAGAGCACAGGCGTTTGCTTAGAGTTGTCGGTGCTAACAGACAAGCAACGCAGCGAGAAATAATCACAGAGATCGGTGTGGAACGCGCGACAAACGTATCCGTTAGGAAATTTGGCGTTAATGGTCTGTCGCAGCAGACGACCGTCGCGACGTCTTTACTAACAGCACGTTCTAGCCTGCAGAGCCTCTTCTGTGCTCGTGACTGCATCTGTTGACCCCTGGACGACTGGAAAAACATGGCCTGGTCAGATGAGTCCGAATTTAAGTTGGTATGAGTTGATGGTAGGGTTCGATTGTGGCGCGGACCCCACAATACCGTGCACCAAAGTTGCTGACAAGGCACTGGACAATCTGGTAGTGGCTCCATAATGGCGTGGGCTGTGTTTACATGGAATGGACCGGGTCCTCTGGCCCCGCTGAACTGATCATTACCTCGAAATGGTTATGTTCGGATACATGGACACCATTTTCAGCCATTCATGGATTCCATGTTCCCAGTCAACGATATTATGACAACGGGCTAGAACTGTTTGCGACTGGTTTCAAGGCATTTTGGACGTATCGAAGGAATTATTTGGCCACACAGACTGATCTACATGAACCCATCGAACATTTATGGGATAAAATCGGGTGGTTAGTTCCCGCACAAAATCCTGCACCGGAAACACTTTCGCGATTATGGACAGCTATAGAGGCCACATGGTTCAGTATTCCTGCATGGGACTTCAAACGACTTATGTCCGTGCTGCGTCGAGTTGCTGCACTACCTTGGACAAAAGGAAGTCCATCGCGATGTTAGGACATGAATTTTGTCCCCTCGTTGTGCGCAGCTAACCAGTAATGGTTCAGCAGTGAGGAATGTGCAACATCTTGATGACCTTTACATCATAAAGCCACAGTAATGCCATTTGTAGTTAGTGAAGCACATTGAATTCTTCATCCGCTGTGAAACAGGTCAGGCTAACACTATACAGCACAACTTCCTGGCAGATTAAAACTGTGTGCCGGACCGAGACTCGAACTCGGGACCTTTGCCTTTCGCAGGCAAGTGCTCTATCATCTGAGCTACCCAAGCATGACTCACGACCCGCCCTCACAGCTTTACTTCTGCCAGTATCTCGTCTATACAGCACCGTTATGAACAAAAACAGTTAGCCACTACACAACAAGAAAACTATCTTGCTTTTTTTCCAAGTTTTTGTATTTGTCATTTACTACACAATGTATTGTGAGCTACTTCGACTTCACTTTCTTCTTCACTTGCAGCTCACTATAAGACCCATAGCCTCATTTCTCGTGGTGGGTCGTTTGTGGCCTCTTAGCCGCTGCGTCTTTCCCCCGAGCTTGGAGGAGCCAAAGTTGGACGTCGCCAACGCTACGTACGCACTCACGGTTGCCCGTGCACGTGGAGGTGGGGCATTTCTTTACCTCTTTTTTTATTTGTTAGCCGCGTCTATCAGCTGCTCCGTTTGTGACGAGATTTCGTCGGTGTGTTCATGAGCTGGCTGCAAAGCGAAGTACTGATTCGAAGAGTACAGAGAGGTATGTTTGTTTAGCTGGAAAAGACAGTATGTATTTTCAGCGCTTAATCTTGCCGGTTTTTGTAGTGTTTATTCTGCTCTGCCTGTAGTTGTTTTGACGTGCTCATGAAAATTTGATCTTTCATCGAAGTATACTCCCAGATAGTGTGTTATCTGCATGTAGTTTGGTCTACTGTGCGGCTGGTTGGGTTGGGTTCTTTTGGGAAGAAGACCAGACATCGAGGTCATCGGTCTCATCGGATTAGGGAAGGAAGGGGAAGGAAGTCGGCCGTGCCCTTTCAAAGGAACCATCCCGGCATTTGCCTGGAGCGGTTTAGGGAAATCACGGAAAACCTAAATCAGGATGGCCGGACGCGGGATTGAACCGCCGTCCTCCCGAATGCGAGTCCAGTGTCTAACCACTGCGCCACCTCGCTCGGTGTGCGGCTGGTCCCGGCGGAGGCCTCCCTCGGGCATGGGTGTGTGTGTTTGTCCTTAGGATAATTTAGATTAAGTAGTGTGTAAGCTTAGGGACTGATGACCTTAGCAGTTAAGTCCCTTAAGATTTCACACACATTTGAACATTTTTCTTGTAGTTTGGTCTCTGCTCTCTTGAGTTGGTCTGCTGTGCCCCATTGTGCTACTGCATTTAATGTGCCCTAGGATTTCTCTTTTGGTTGGGCTCTGCTGTTTACAGAGACTAGTTCTAGCAAATAATCTAAATATGCGACAACTCCATCTGTCGTATTATACTCATCAAGTAGGCACAGGAGGGTTTCAATAGTTATGTCTCAGAAGGTGCGTCCACAGATCGACCCATTAGAGGAATTCTTTGGTATTTTTTTTGTTTACTTTACGACTACCTACCTGCCATCCCACTACTCTGTGCCTGCAATAGTGTAACAAGCTGTATACATGGATTGTGGTACCTTCAGTTTGACACCGAACAAAGTTTGCACACGAACACTACGGCGTTACCCGACACAGTCTAAGAACAAACACGTCTCAAAGAAAATCAAAGAGTAAAGAATGTTTCAAGTAACGAAAATGCTTCATTTCACCAATCAGTACCTTAATTGGCACTTATTTATGAGCAGAGAGAGCACATTTGCTTCAAGCCTAACTAACAAACACCTGAAGAAGGCAGCTAATAAGTTGTAGCAATGTCTCGTAAAGAAAGCGATAACTTGGCTGAAAATCCAAAAACTAATAAATCATTGATTTCCCACAGAATATCTGGAAAATCACATATCAGGCCATAATTGCTTGTCAAATCCTAATGTTATCTGCAAAGAGAAATAACAGGGGATATTTGAGTTATGCAAACAAGTTTAGCACAGCTTTTTATCACCCACGGGAGAATGTCACGGAACTGCTGAGAAATCGCAACTGGCAGACAAATGCAGACAATTCCAGCTATCATACGAAAGAATATTTACGAAGTTTCAATAACCAGCGTTTATTGAGGAGTCTTGGAAAATGCAACTATCATCTATGTAACGCTCTAGTATGGACCGCGAAGACAAGATTAAATTAGTCATCGTGCTCACAGAGGCATTTAAGCAGTTATTCTTTCTGATTGGAATGGAAAAACCTGTAATGTGTGGTACAATGGATGTACCCTGTGCCGTGGGCTTCACAGTAGTTTGAACAGTATGGATATACAACAGAGCACACAACAGCTTCCCGCAAACTATTTATCACGGGATGAGAACACGTGAAAGCGACAGTACGAATGAATGGAGGAATATTCTACTAAAATGACACTCGCTACATTTCGTACAATGACTTTCGTAGAAAATTAAAGAGAAGCTAGTAGCCTTGAAATGGCAACATCGTGGAATGAGATCAGTTTTTCAGTGGCGGGGTCCTGGACGGGTGTACAGGGTTTCACATCTTCGTTAGCGGTCAACGCAATAATGATTACGCCCACAGTGCAGAAATTCCAGTGCAGCAGACTTTCTCTTCGTGCAGGATGGTGTCCGTCTCCACCGAACTGCTTTGGTCGATGGCTATATCGACTGGCAGGCGAGGTCTCCGGATCTGACACGTGTAAGGCATATATAACATGCATTGGGGAGACGATATGCACACCGCCAGTCGTCAACAAGAATTGTTCCAGACTTGCGCACAGGGATTGGATCGACTTCCAATACAGCTCAAAGAGAGCGTACTGAAAGTAACGGTATCCCATAATAACTGTTTCCTTCTTGACGAAGTTTTTTGGTGTTGTTCTTTTTTTTTTTTATTATACATCTTCGGATTCATATTTGTTCTAGACACACCATTGTTCTAGACACATAGGGTGGACGGGTGTTGTATACATGAGGTCCTCTTACTGATTTTTCCTTGTTATCTTAGCTCCTCGACATATTTTTAGGATTAATGCTACCTGTAAATTTTCTGTTACTAATCATAGACCTTCTTTTGTGCTGGTTATTTAATCAACGTTACTGAATCTCGTTGATTCTGTTTTCCAGAACTCTGTTATTCGGTAGCTATGAATTTGTCTTTCCACGTTCAGTGTCTGATTATCCTAAGCAACAGAATTCATTACCACAGACTATAAAATTAATGGTCCGTTACCCTGAATAACAGCAGTCAGTTCGTCAAAAGTGATCAGACGCAACACGAAAATAGTGTAATACACTCAGTACTGGTGACAGTTTGAAGGGTGTTCAGAGCGTGTTCTGCTGCATTGTTCCAGATTTCTGTAGACGGCTACCTGCCGACTCCTAGTCCGCCGTTTCAAATCATATTGTACGTCTACATTTCCTTCTTCACTATGAGCCGACATGGTCTTCTGGTTGCTAAGTCCCACACGTTCTCCACTGTGACGTGCGTGAAAGTCTGCCATACATTGAAATAAGTGCAGTGTTATTTGGAAAACGTTTTAGAAAAGAAGTCGAGTGGATTAGTTGAGCTCATGTTTCATGGAAAATTTATGGAAAATCGTTCAAGTTCACGTTCCGTAAAACATGTACAAGACCTTAAATTCGTATAGGTTTGTTTTAAGCATGACTATTTAATTACAGAATTTCGCTATGGTATACGTACTTAGGGGGCTGAAGAAAGTTCGTAAATTCTGCCTCACAAAAGATTCGTCGAGTTCTATAAGGAGCTCTCGCGAGTTGTATGGCGTCTCTCAATGAGAGACTTTTCGGCATTTTTGTTACTCTCTCCCAGTGAAACTAGTCGGCAAAAATTCACATCGCTCGTCTGTATGACTGGGTGTTTGTGTTGTCCTCATCATTTCATCATCGTTCATGGAAGTGCCGAGATTGGACTGAGCAAAGGTTGGGAATTTGGAAGGGGGCTCATAACAGCGCAGTTGAGCGCCCCACAAACCAAACATCATCATCATCGTCTGTATATACGATATATTTCCCTTGTTAGTTCAGCTTGGTATAGGGGCGTTACCCTTCAGCATTATTCACGTATACGGTATATACTAACGAAATTTTCCTTATAGACGAACTGTAGTTTCCTATGTTGCGTCACGGGCCAATCCGGCGTAGCAATAGGCTGTGGCTATCAACAAAAGCACGTTATAGGATGGATGATGCAAGATACCTCAGAACTTAGGTGTTCCAGCACAAGAAGATGTATTCAGCAACTGACACTTCAGAAGTCGCCTCCCGGGACTCCTAACAGGAGAAGTTGCCATACCATTTCCAAAGTGGCAGAAATACGGATTCAGTCAAAGTGGTACTTGATGCCCCTGACAAAGATGAGCGTATCACAGGCTGAATTTTCATCTTTCTAAGCTTTTTGATACTGTGTACCATAAGATTCTACTGAATAAGCCAGAAGCATTAGTAATAAGAAGGCTACCTAATAACTCGTTCCGATCAAAACTAGCAGATTGGATGCAAAGGAGAGATAATACATACCCCAAACAATTCTAAAATTTTAGATTAACACTTGTTGTTGTTGTTGTTGTTGTGGTCTTCAGTCCAGAGACTGGTTTGATGCAGCTCTCCATGCTACTCTATCCTGTGCAAACCTCTTCATCTCCCAGTACCTACCGCAACCTACATCCTTCTGAATCTGCTTAGTGTATTCCTCTCTTGGTCTCCCTCTACGATTTTTACCCTCCACGCTGCCCTCCAATGCTAACTTTGAGATCACTTGATGCCTCAAAACATGTCCTACCAACCGGTCCCTTCTTCTTGTCAAGTTGTGCCACAAACTCCTCTTCTCCCCAATTCAATTCAATACCTCCTCATTAGTTATGTGATCTACCCATGTAATCTTCAGCATTCTTCTGTAGCACCACATTTCGAAAGCTTCTATTCTCTTCTTGTCCAAACTATTTATCGTCCATGTTTCACTTCCATACATGGCTACACACCATACAAATGCTTTCAGAAACGACTTCCTGACACTTAAATCTATACTCGATGTTAACAAATTTCTCTTCTTCAGAAACACTTTCCTTGCCATTGCCAGTCTACATTTTATATCCTCTCTACTTCGACCATCATCAGTTATTTTGCTCCCCAAATAGCAAAACTCCTTTACTACTTTAAGTGTCTCATTTCCTAATCTAATTCCCTCAGCATCACCTGACTTAATTCGACTACATTCCATTATCCTCGTTTTGCTTTTGTTGATGTTCATCTTCTATCCTCCTTTCAAGACCATGTCCATTCCGCTCAGCTGCTCTCCCAAGTCCTTTGCTGTCTCTGACAGAATTACAATGTCATCGGCGAACGTCAACGTTTTTATTTCTTCTCCATGGACTTTAGTACCTACTCCGAATTTTTCTTTTGTTTCCTTGTAACATCGGGGACAGGCTACAACCCTGTCTCACTCCCTTCCCAACCACTGCTTCCCTTTCATGCCTCTCGACTCTTATAACTGCCATCTGCTTTCTGTACAAATTGTAAATAGCCTTTCGCTCCCTGTATTTTACCCCTGCCACCTTCAGAATTTGAAAGAGAGTATTCCAGTCAACATTGTCAAAAGCTTTCTCTAAGTCTATAAATGCTAGAAATGTAGGTTTGCCTTTCCTTAATCTATTTTCTATGATAAGTCGTAGGGTCAGTATTGCCTCACGTGTTCCAACATTTCTGCGGAATCCAAACTTATCTTCGCCGAGGTCGGCTTCTACCAGTTTCTCCATTCGTCTGTAAAGAATTCGCGTTAGTATTTTGCAGCTGTGACTTATTAAACTGATAGTTCGGTAATTTTCATATCTGTCAAACCTGCTTTCTTTGGGATTGGAATTATTATATTCTTCTTGAAGTCTGTGGGTATTTCGCCTCTTTCATACATCTTGCTCACCAGATGGTAGAGTTTAGTCAGGACTGGCTCTCCCAAGGCCGTCAGTAGTTCCAGTGGAATGTTGTCTACTCCCGGGGCCTTGCTTCGACTCAGGACTTTCAGTGCTCTGTCAAACTCTTCACGCAGCATCGTATCTCCTATTTCATCTTGATCTACATCCTCTTCCATTTCCATAATATTGTCCTCAAGTACATCGCCCTTGTATAGACCCTCTATATACTCCTTCCACCTTTCTGCTTTCCCTTCTTTGATTAGAACTGGGTTGCCATCTGAGCTCTTGATATTCATACAAGTGGCTCTAGATATATAGATAAATAAAAAAAAGAATACTACTACCAGTACTACTACTACCATTACTACTGCAACTAGCACACTGCTGACGTAATGGGAAGACTGGAGCAATGATGTCATGGTTGTTCATTAGTCATGCCTTGATCGTAGGTCTTGTTATGTCATAGAGGGTAAAACCACTACTGTTTCAGAGACATTAGCGTAACTGGCTTGCAAATATACCATCAGCTCTAGACAAGCGTCATTCAGTCACCACCATGAGCCAGCTACGAGGCAAGATTCACTCTATTCTATAATTCAAGGTGAGTCAACGAGGTACGGCCACCTTACTCTGACTCTACTAGCTGTGGACCTCTTGCTTGCATTAAGTCAAGATGCTGCTGACTTGACGACTTCCGACTGGTGGGACACCTGCAAGACAGCTTCCATCTGCTGTTGGTTGCTGACTCTACGGGTCCACAGATCGAGCCTGGGCCAGCTAGTTGCCCAGTCACCTTCACCTGTGTGGGCAAGTTCCCTTGCTTATCACTGCCCGATGTGGTTAAACACGATAATTATTTGCTATCGGATGTGTGGGCAGACAACACCGCTGTGAGCTGCCGTTGTCCATACTGGTCCCTCAGCTCGACTATGCACCCTCTGGCACACCCTGTCCTGGACTGTATATCCATGACTAGTCTGTGCACACACTATCGCGACTGCCAGTCACTGCGCTGAATCAGCACCACCGTTACTGTGCTGACTTTGTCACTTCACTCGATGCCTCACACTGTATGAGACAACAGGTCGTTGCTGAGCCAAGCATGATGTCACTGACTGAGCACAAAAAGCACCTTTGGAGTATTGGCTGTCTTATTTGCCTTCATTTTTATTTCGTGTATAAAATTGGCACAATGCCTGGGACTGATACTCAGGGTGTTTCAGTGCAGGAAACAGTTGAACCTTTGGTAAGTCAAGTACCTCAGTTAAGTTCACGGAGATGCATAAGCAGCTTGTCGCTATTAGAGAAGATAGGGCTTCTTCCAGCATGACCACCCCTTCATTAGGTTCAGCACCCACCAAATTGGTTAATCCTCTTCAGGAAAGGCAATGGAGAATTGTTGGCATTTACATATGAGCTCGTAGCAGCCGCAGGTCTAGGTTTCTAGACGAATGAGCAGTTGTTAACGGGAGAAGCAAAGACCTACGTGACGTGTCACAAAGATTGAAGGAATGCGCTTGCCTTCGAGCAGCTTAAAGAAAGTTTCCTGAGGCGCTATGAGAAGCAGAGTATCTCCAGATTAATTGGTGAACATTTAAGTGGGATGTCGTAGAATCGAAATGAATCAGTGGATAGTTTTGTCGACACCACACGGGAGATCAATTTTAATATCTACGGGCCTCCAGGGAATAACGAAACGAACGAAAGTATTCTCCAGGAAACGGCACATACTGAGTTCGATGCTTTCCTAAGGGGATTATTACCCGAATGTCAAGAAGAATGCGCGCAGTAAACTCGAAGCACCTGTCTGTGGCCATCAGGGTAGCACAGAACTTGAAGAGATACACACAGTGACAGGATTATGTAACAGAAGGAGTGTCTTCTCTGATGACGTAAGATTTTATCTATGCGGACTTTTAGGTCACATTAGGAGGTATTGTCGCAAAGCGCAGTATAATAAATGTGAAACGGTTCGGCACCGAGAAAAGGATTGAAGGAGTAAGAAACAAATCAGGCTAGGACAAAATAATCGATTGTTAAACATCAACGGGAGCTCCAAACCCACTAAACGGCATTCTCATTGTGTTTCAATGGTACGAAGATATATGCAGATGCGGAGTGGCGTAGTAAATGGTAGAGAGCTTAAGTTATTGTTAGACACGTGTGTGAGACGAATCTGAACCTGTTGGGTAAGCGGCGATTGAAAGCTCCACAATATAGCTTACACAGGGTAGGGAATAATGATGTGTAATCACTTGGCTCGATGATATTCGGTTTTAAAGTCGAAGAAAAACAGTTCCTACAAGGTATGGAAGTTTTGACCCATGGAGATGACGCTAGAGTTAGTTTTTCTGAATAAGCATCCTGTGAAGCTTGATCTTTGGCAGTGCACGGTTGATCTTAGTGGGACTTTGTTCCGGCTGGGGGAAGTTATCGCCAATGACACATTGTTCGATAGGTCACCTATCATGAGGAACGAACAAATTAAACCGTGTATTAAGTCATTAAGACTCGATTCGCGTTATAAAGTGCCACAAGGTACACGAAAATTATTCTGGGTGAACGTGGTAACGGAACTACCTGTAAATATATTGTGTGTGGCTAAATCTCTAGAGGTCATTGATGAATTAGATGCATCGCAATGTTTCGTATGAAGGGGTATCATACGTGTACTTGAAGTTGACGGCGAATGAGTGGCTGCAATTTGTGTGCATAATTTCGGCAACAACGAAGCACGTTTGTCAAGAGGGTTGCTAGTTGCCAGTTTAGACGTTCTAGATGGGGATGATCTACACAGGTCAAGTGTGTGCACAAGTCATAAGCAAACCGACACTGTAACTGCATTACGTGCGAAAGTGGACCATTGGAAAGCAGCTGAAATGGAAACCACAAAAAAGCTATTATTAGAATTCAAGGAACTATTTTATCCTCGTAGCCCATAACATACAAGCCCCATAAACATGACACAGGATTCTGAAGGGAGATGTGTTACTTGGATATCCGAAACCGTGTAGGGTACCCCATCGCGTCCAACCGACTATGGAAGAGGTTATGAAGATAATAATGACGACATTGTCCAATCAGGTAATATATGAAGTGCGAGTGTGCCACTAAACAGATATCAAGCTAATGAAAGTCACGCAAAGTGTAAAACTCAACAAAAAAACGTACGATTAACAGAACGACCTTAAATACATAACTGAAAATACTGAAGTCACTACAAACATGGCAGATATATTAAACTACAAAGCGAACAGGGGTGGGTGTGAGAAGGAATTCGTGATAAATACAAACACAAAGACTTCTTGAAGAAATTAGTTTACCTGGTATATATGAAACTAGGAATAACATTGCCTCTCACTCATTTCAGTTTGATAATCAAACCAGTGGACAAAAATTTTCATAGAGTAATTGAAGTGATCACGCCAAGACACGTGAGGAAGCAAACTGCACTCAATGAAAAAAAGCAGGATAAAAGCGAAAAGTGGACCCGGCCGTATGTTTTGACTAAAACCTTAATTTATTTTCACCGACAAGGGACCGTAGACCTTTTTCAATTGACTTATATTCCAGTTTGATACCCCTTCCCGTTTTTGAGAAAAGGTGTCCCTACAGACGGCTGAACCTTTTGACAGCACTGAGTTAAGAGCTTACATTTTTTACACCGCCAAGGGACCGTGGGTCTTAATATGTGACATAATTTTCAACTAGATATCATCCTTCCTGAGAAAAAGGGCTATGACATAAGACAGACATACTAATAACAAAGTGGTCTAATAAGGATTCTGCTTTTACCGACACACGTACAGAACTATAAAAAATAAGACGATCAAAAGAAAGACGTACCAAATTCGAATTTCTAGTTTTATGAAAGAATTTGAAATCTTACCGACGTAAATTTGACCCTAAGGAAGTTGAATTATTGGATCAAGGACTAAGCTACAACATAACAGCCACATTTAATGATGCTAATATTAAAACTGTAATTTCCCAAAGTGAAGTAGCATTATAACAATGACACAGAAAGGCATATGCGGCAATATCGCGGGTTTTATTGAGGAGCAACTACCTGCAGTATAAACTTTACAAATAATAATATTAATGTGTTGCTAACCTAAAAAAAACATCAACAGTAACTGCTAACTTAAAAGAATCTACAATAAACGATGATTACATAATGTTACGATGATTAGAACAGACAAAGGCAATACAGCTGTAGTCAAGCTGGGACGTCTCAGAGAGAATAGCATTCTGAGATTAGAGAAAGACTCAACAACAAAAAATTCAGATATTTATTAAACAGTCAGTTAAGAAATGTCATTATCTACTTTCTAGCAAGGAACTGAATAATTGCATAGCAATGAATTCACAAACACATAGACTGAGAGCACAATCTAAAATACACAAACAAGGGCTTCCTAACAGGCTCCTTGTGAATTACGTAAACGGACCAGTATAGTTCCTTATTGAGAAACTTAGCAAAACTTCTTCACCAATGCCATTGATATATGAAGAAATACACAATTAAAAATACCATTGACCTAACTAATCAGATTAAACACACAAGAATAATAGTAAATGGAAAACTCATGTCACTAGATGATGCTTACGAGAACACAAATGTCCAATTATTGAAACCATAAATATCATAAAAGAGAACCTTCTAAAATTAGGCAACAGTACCCAGTCAGGAATGTATGAACTGCTCATCCGTCTAGAAATAGTGCTATTACATAACTATTTCACTTTCCTAGGAGAGATCTAGAAGCAGAATGATGGACTGGCTACGATAATCTGTCTTGTAGGACCTTGGAAAATATTTTCCTACATCACATACAAAGTTATTTTGTCAGAGAACAAATCCAGATGGCTGATACAGACACTTATTAGAGACGTGATACAACATCATTCTCTTTAATGGAGTTAATGACAGAATTAACTAATTTCAACAACAAATAAATAAAACGTATTGTAGAATAAAATTTACCGCCAAATATGAAGCACACACAAGCACAAACTTCTTAAACGTAATATAAGCTAATGATAATGTGGTCCATAAATTTGACATAGTTTGTAAACCAACCACAATTGGCTATAACACGTAACTGATCATGTCTCCCACTAACCCATATAACAGTGTACTGTCATGCTGTGACAGACCGTGTCATTAGAGACCCCTTTAGTAAGGAAAACATGAAGACAATATTGGCTATAATCACAGCACAGTAGATAAAATACACACAAAGAAAGTTTGAGCCAATCTTGCAAACCAAAAAGACAAAATGATATTATTGTAAATAGAAACAAAGAAGAAAGAAAATTTCTTTGCTTTACTATATTTGGCAAATATATTTCAACGAAAATTGTTGCGCGTATTGCAGAGCACGTCGATTTTCATGGGCATTGCGTGGACGAGCATTATCCAGTAGGAACAACACATCACCTTCCTGTTGCAGGAACAGCAAAAGACCGAGTCTAACGACATTCTGGACGTAGCGAGCGCTCGTTATTGTCCCCTTCGGAAGCAGCAAGGTGAACGAGAGCTGCAGCTTATCGCACCTTAGACCATAAGGCCTGGCGTGGATGAATGCACTCTAGAGAGAGTCGTATGTGCAAACGACCATCAACTGAGTGCAGGCAGAATCTGCTATCATCGCTGAAGGTCACGGTACATCCTCTGACGGCACCATTCAGCCATGTACGTTAACGCTGTGGCGTGAGTGGGAGATGGGCTAGAGGTGGGGCAAACGAGATGTACGGGCCCTGCAACGACCTTCTCACGTCACATTAGTCGGCTTGTCCGCCACAATTCGTGAACGCTCGGCTCCGTTCAGGAATCGCGGAGAATCAATATTTAATTGAAATTGAGCCAACAAAGATCTCAATTTTTTCGCATACTGTCTAGAACTTGCATGCATTTAAAATACGCAATCAAGAGTTATTAAACTCGTCTGAAATAGCTACTCGCTCCCCGCCGGAGATGGGTGCTGGCACTCGTAAGAGCTGCAGTGTCACGTGCTAGGACGTATGTGCAGCAGCCTGTCTTTCTCGTGTGCGTCGGATGGAGGTGTGCGCGCCCGTTGTCCCTCATTGGTTCGCAACAGTTCGTGTAGAAACGTCTGGGCTCACAAACCCTCTTATCTGTGCTATGGTAGCTGTACGATCTGCCACTGCTGCCCCTACAATACGACGATCCTGGCGGCAGTCTGTGCTACGTGGACGCCCAGAAACTCATTTACGGGTATGAGGAGATTCACATGACAACTGATACTATCATCGCTGCACAACTGACGCAGCATGTCCAACTTGTGTGGCAGTTCTCCGAAAGGATCATCCCCCACTCGAAAGGAAACCATCTGACCCCTTTCAAATTCGCTAAGTTGGCTGTAGGAAGCAGAAGTGTGTGCCCGTTTCATGGTTGCCTCCTTGATTCACACGTCTGAACCACACTGAGCCTTCTGGCTGAGAGCATTTCGTATCAAAGCATAAACATAGATGACGCTCTTATAGTTATGCCCCTACGCTACATGTTGGCGGACGACGTTGAAACCATTCTCAGTGCAGCTACTATCCCCCAGGCGGCATATTCTATCATCAGATCAAAATCGAAATTGCCTTACCACGTCTCCCAATTTTTTTCCAGCAAAAGTATCTCTCCTAAGAGTCAACGCGCGCATATTCTCTAACTTGAGTGCCTCAGCGATACAGATAGCCGTACCGTAGGTGCTACCACAAAGGAGGGGTATCTGTTGAGAGGCTAGACAAACGTTTGGTTCATGAAGAGGTGCAGCAGCCTTTTCAGTAGTTGCAGGGGCAACAGTCTGGATGGTTGATTGGTCTGGCCTTGTAAAATTAACCTAAGAGGCGTTCTACGGATCGGAGCATGGAATGTCAGATCCCTTAATCGGGCAGATAGGTTAGAAAATTTAAAAACGGAAATGGATAGGTTAAAGCTAGATATGGACAGAATTACTGAAGCTCGATGGCAGGAGGTTCAAATCGTTCAAATGGCTCTGAGCACTGTAGGACGTAACAACTGACGTCATCAGTCCCCTAGAACTTGGAACTAATTAAACATAACTAACCTAAGGAAATCACACACATCCATGCCCGAGGCAGGATTCGAACCTGCGACCGTAGCAGTCGCGCGGTTCCGGACTGAAGCGCCTAGAACCGCTCGGCCACCGCGGCCAGCGATGGCAGGAGGATAAAGACTTCTGGTCATGGGAATACAGGGATATAAATATAAAATCAAATAGGAGTAATGGAGGAGTAGGTTTACTAATGAATAAAAAAATTGGAGCGCGCGTAAGCTACTACGAACAGCATAGTGAACGCATTATTGTAGCAAAGATAGACACGAAGCCCACGCCTACCACAGTAGTACATGTTTATATGCCAACTAGCTCCGTAGACGACCAAGAGATCGAAGAAATGTATGATGAGGTAAAAGAAATTATTCAGATAGTGAAGTGAGACGAAAATTTAATAGTCACGGGGGACTGGAATTCGATAGTAGGAAAAAGAAGAGAAGGAAAAGTAGTAGGTGAATATGGAATGGGGTTAACAAATGAAAGAGGAAGCCGCCTGGTAGAATTTTGCACAGAGCATAACTTAATCTTAGCTAACACTTGGTTTAAGAATCATGAAAGAAGGTTGGATACGTGGAAGAGGCCTGGAGAAACTGGAAGATTTCAGACAGATTTTTTAATGGTAACACAGAGATTTAGGAACAAGGTTTTAAATTGTAAAACATTTCCAGCGGCAGATGTGGACTCTGACCACAATCTATTGGTTATGAACTGTAGACTTAAACTGAAGAAACTGCAAAACTGTGGGAATTTAAGGAGATGGGACCTGGATAAACTGAAAAAAAACTAGAGGTTGTAGAGAGTTTGAGAGACAGCATTAGGGAACAATTTACAAGAACGGGGGAAACAAATACAATATATGAAGAATGGGTAGTTTTGAGACATGAAATAGTGAAGGCAACAGAGGATCGAGTAGGTAAAAAGACGAGGGCTAGTAGAAACCCTTGGGTAACGGGAGAGACATTGAATGTAATTGATGAAAGGAGAAAATATAAATAAGCAGTAAATGAAGCAGGGTAAAAGGAATACAAATGTCTCAAAAATGAGATCCACAGAGAGTGCAAAATGGCTAAGCAGGGATAGCTACAGGACAAACACAAGGATGCAGAGACATATATCACTAGGAGTAAGAAAGATACTGCCTACAGGAAAATTAAAGAAACCTTTCGAGAAAAGAGAACTACTTGTATGAATATCAAGAGCTCCGATGAAAAACCAGTTCTAAGTAAAGAACGGAAGCTAGAAAAGTGGAAGGAGTTTACTGAAGGTCTATACAATGCCGATGTACTGAGGGCGATATTATGGAAATGGAAGAGGACGTAGACTATTAAATTTTCGTCTCGCTTCACTATCTGAATAATTTCTTTTATCTCATCGTACATTTCTTCGATATGTTGGTCGTCTACGGAGCTAGTTGGCTTATAAACTTCTACTACTGTAATGCGCGTGGGCTTCGTGTCTATCTTGGCCACAATAATGGGTTCACTATGTTGTTTGTAGTAGCTTACCCGCACTCCAATTTTTTTATTCATTAGTAAACCTACTCCTGCATTAGCCCTGTTTGATTTTGTATTTATAACCCTGTATTCACCTGACCAAAAGTCTTGTTCCTCCTTCCACCGAACTTCACTAATTCCCACTATATCTAACTTTAACCTAGTCATTTCCCTTTCTACATTTTCGAACCTACCTGCCCGATTAAGGGATCTGACATTCCACGCTCCGATCCGTAGAACGCCAATTTTCTTTCTCCTGATAACGACGTCCTCTTGAGTAGTACCCGCCCGGAGATCCGAATGGGGAACTATTTTGCCTCTGGAATATTTTTGCCTGTTACAATCACAGAAATTGGGATAACTGCATAGCAGCTGTGGCTTGCTAACACATGTTCTTTATTACTGGAATATCAGTGAGGTAATTCTGCATGGTTACTTGTGTTCAATCTACTGATGCTATGACCAATATTTCTTTCTACTGCGCGATTAACGTATGTGACTTCTGTTCCACCGATTTTCACTAATCGTGGTATATCCAGACAGCGTTCCTAAATTCACAGCTAGGATCAAATCAACGGTATAAGATGCCAAAATTATACAGATGGCACATCTCGCAATGCTTGACAAAAAAGTCTAGTAACATGTTTGCGTATTTCCTACGGTTGTCCCAGAAAAAAACAGTTCGTCTCAGGATAATGGTTTTGGAAAAGTAGATACTTGGCCGTGCACGTACGTAAGCAATCGCTTCCTGTTATTGCCCGCTGCGCGTATTGACATCGCGAGCGTAACTCGTAAACACATAGGCAACTGCGGCCTGAGTGGCTGCGTCATTGTAGTTCACCGAGCGACGACAGTAGGCGAGTAACTGCGCAGATGTTATTGCAACTCTATTAACTATTAGGATGGAAAGGAGATTTACTGTAGCTGAACTATGCGATATGCATTTAATTTATGGCGAGGCAAAAGGTGTTGCGAGGGCAGCTGTACGAATTTATCGAGAACGCTTCCCGCAACGACGACTTCCTGCACGAAAGACATTTGCTGCTGTGCACCAAAGGTTTGTGTCATTGTAATTCTCTACTTGTATGCGATTATTATGCATTTACATCTTAATAATGTACAGTAGTTATCTGCACCTCTGTAAATTTTCGTCCGTATGCGAAACGCATATTCTGTTCTGATATGCTTTCCGTTTTCGTTACATCATGACAGAATACAACTGACGAGTACGTATTTAATTTCCTTAGACTGAGAGATACTGGCTCTTTACTGCGCCGCGCAGAAGGCAGAGGCCCATAACGCGCCGATCGTACATTGGAAGCTGAGGAACGAATTCTGGACCGCAACCAGGAAGATCCTTCTCAGAGTACTAGAAGCATCGCCCGTCACGTGGGTATATCGCACACTGTCGTTCATCGCACTTTGAAAGAGGAGCGTCTGCGGCCTTACCACATTCAAAGCGTACAAGCACTGGAAGAACAAGATTTCCCTCCACGACGTGAATTCTCAGAGTGGTTTTTGTTACAAAGTGCGCAGCATGATTTTGTCAACAAAATACTCGTCACAGACGAAGCGTGTTTCACTCGCGATGGAATAACTAATTTCCATAACATGCACACGTGGAGTGCACACAATCTTCGCCACGTAGTGGCAACACATTTTCCGTAAATGTGTGGGCGGGTATGCTCGATAATTACATTATTTGGCCCTATGTTTTACCTGCACTTTTGACTGGTAACTATTACCGAACTTTTCTAGAGGAAACATTGTTACGAACGTTGTTAGAAGACATTCCGTTAGGCATACGTCATAACATGTGGTTCCTCCACGATGGTGCTCCACATTGGTCACAGAGTACGCAGATTTTTGGTTAGTCGATTTCCAGGACGATGGATCGGGCGTTCGGGTCCACGTCGATGGCCAGCACGCAGCCCTGATTTAAATCCACAGGATTTTTACTTTTGGGACCATATGAAGGAACCTGTTTATGCTGAGCCAGTAAATAATGTGGACGAATTGACGCAGAAGATTTTAGATGCTGCCAATACCATAAAGGCCAATGTGCATGTGTGTGAACGAGTGCGACGAAACTGGGTTCGCCGTAATGAAGCATGTGTAGAACCGAATGGTGGTCATTTCGAACATTTATTGTAGTATTGGTGTAAGAGGAAACGAAGTAATGGGTCTTCTTTTCGTTACGATGTTGTTGTACAGAAGGAAAATAATGCGAATTTAGTATTCGTTATGGCATTGCCATAAAAAGGTGGAACAGTTGATTGTAATTAATGCACGACTATCTACTTGGTGATTGATTGAATTTGTACTAATGGGAATACATTGTGTTTGATATTAGCTTGTCATTACTACTACGACCTTCATTATCGACTTGTTGAGAAACAGACTGGTTGTATTCAATTCACGTAAAGCGAATTACACATTCTTGACAACCCAAAAACCGTTTACATTCCTTTTTTCGGTACCACCTGATTATCACACCATGTCGTTGTACACTTCTAATGATTTCAATCCTCTGGTCGGCTCTTTGCCTTTCTCTGGCCGCCCCTTCATTGTAGGCAATAAGCTCGGTACGCCGTGTACTGTCGATTGACTACGTAAACAGAAATGCGTATACTATCTATCCTACGAACATTAGGTTTTAATAAAACAAAAATAAAGTACATGATACAAGAAAGTGTCGTTAGACTTTTTTGTCAAGCACACCGAGATGTACCATCTGTTTAATTTTGGCGCCTTATACCGTTTACACCCTGTATATGTTGGAATATTATTACAACATTATGCATTTCATAAAGACTGAAAAACAGTTACCAGCAGCATCTCTGATACCATCATATTTGAGCTTCCCTTGGACAGTATTCCGAAAAAAGGAAAATATATAAGCAGGACGTGCTGTTCATGAGAAGTTTCTACAAAATAAGACTTCCTTTAAGCTTTATTTTACTTATGTTATTACCGTACGTACGTTTTTATTTTTGTCAGATGCTGAACTAACAATAAGATTTTTACGGGAAACAGGTAACCAAGCAGTACAAGAAATGAAATTTCTAATTTTCTCCGTTGGTTGTAATCGTCGGAATGTAGTGGCGATTGCATTCCATTAGAAGCTTCTTCAAAATTTCGAGATCCCGAAGCACGCTAAAATACAAGAGGTACGTATCATTCATCAGCTATAACATCAGAAATTCAAAAGATAATCATTATATGTTCAGCTATAGATGTACATTTCTTAATTAAAGCCACCTTTCTGCGTTCAATTTTGGAAATAAAACTTGAACTCCCAGTGTTGAGTGACATGTGCATGCCCATTCACAATCACGAAACTGTTCTTGCATCCTCTTCATAGATCACTTTCCCTGTACCGTTGTGAATGATGAAATGTAGGACAGAAAAATCATGTTATGGCAGAGTAATGTTACCTCCATCAAACCCTTCCCATATTCCTTTAAGATTAAAATACTCTGATTAAGTACCTTATGTATTATATGTTGAGTAATAAGAGATGGTTTTTTTAACCACGTATATCACCCAACATTCGGCGAAACATTTTATTTCAAATACTTCTTCGGACAGCGAATGGCTGTTACGAAAGGGGAGACGCAACAAAAAATGAAATGTGTTAGAAGTTTCAGCTTCGAACATTTTTGAGAAGGGACGGTAGTTCTAGTGCCATTACTGCTACTTTAGCTAGTGCTTCTGAAAACTCCACGCAATTACTCGCGTAATGGTGCGACTACACTGCCTGAAAATGACGGACACAGCGAAATTGACTATCTAATGAAATGTCCGCTACAGGCATATTATTTGTCCCTCCCCAGTTAATTGAAACCGCAAATCTGATGGTGTGGTTCTGAGTAAGAACTCTGTTTCATGTTTCGTAGCCTCGGAGGACGCAAGGAACTTTTCCACATGGGCAACTGAGAACCGTCCGTGGAATTTCTGGTAATCACTTTTCCCCGCTGAGTCCTCCAAGATCCTGCCGGCTGTATGTGGCACAACCCGTTTAAGAGGAAATTACAAAAAATGGTTCAAATGGCTCTGAGCACTATGGGACTTAACATCTTAGGTCATCAGTCCCCTAGGACTTAGAACTACTTAAACCTAACTAACCTAAGGACATCACACACATCCATGCCCGAGGCAGGATTCGAACCTGCGACCGTAGCAGTCACGCGGTTCCGGACTGACGCGCCTAGAACCGCTCGGCCACCAAGGCCGGCGAGGAAATTACAGCTTGATCTATTATCATTCGGGTATCGTCTCTCTCGGTAAATCCCAGCTATTTTCTTTTGGTACAACAGGGAACCAGTGTCTCCGACACACTGTAAACTATCCATGCGTTTCTCATCCCTTTTGTATTTCTGTTTTCTTTACTTCATCTTATCTACTTCTTTTGTCCTATTATTTCCCGCTCTTCCTCTGGCTAGTCAACTTCTCCATTTTTATTCTTTCTGTATTGTTCCAACAGATTTCTGTTAGAAGTCACGACAAGAACGTTGAAAAGTTTCATGACTCAGAGTTCGCACAATGAAAGATCCTGTTGGTGCGTACCAGCTGTCGGTTGGGCACTATCATTACTTATTTCTCAAAATACTTTCCATGCCCGATATCCCACACAGAATTCAGTGAAAATCAGATTACCGTATTTTAGGCCTGTAAGACGTATTTCCACTACCAGGGTGCGCAAAGGACGCAAACATAAATGAGAAACGTGACAAAACAGACAACGGCACATACGTCAAGAATGTGTTTACCATACAGTAATAATTGGTACCATTCGACTCCCATTTTTGTAATACACGCAGTTCAACAAAGCGTTTCGAGAGATCATTCTTTCATCAAATTCCAAATCTTAGGTGATGTGGTTAAACCAATAAAAAGTCTACCAACACAACTGCGGCGTTCACCAAATAAAATGGAATACAGCACATAGGACAATAGGTCCTCGTCTAACATCAAAATCGCCATCTGCCTGTTATGTCCCATAGTGCTCAGAGCCATTTGAGCCATCTGCCAGTGTCTGCCCCCATCTCAAACCGCACACTACACCAGGCCACGCCCATCGGATGTGCTGCGGGCTCCAACAGCGTCACGTTGACGCTTATGCAGAGCTCCGAGGCAGTTGTAAACTGACATATCCGTGGTGTAAGCACAGATATTGGCTCAAATGGTTCAAATGGCTCTAAGCATTATGGGACTTAACATCTGAGGTCATCAGTCCCCTAGACTTAGAACAACTTAAACCTAACTAACCTAAGGACATCACACACATCGATGCCCGAGGCAAGATTCGAACCTGCGACAGTAGCAGCAGCGCAGTTCCGGACTGAAGCGTCTAGAACCGCTCGGCCACAGCGGCCGGCCACAGATATTGGCTCAACAATAATGTTGCTCTATTGGTCGGCTACACTTTCCTCATTTCCTAATCCTACCGTCTTCAGTTTCCAGTTGCTTCGTTAACGAGTAAGCGCAAATTTATAATTATGTATGTGCCATAAAATAATTCTACAAATACCTTAATAAATCTCATTCCGTTTTCATAGCCTTGCCGTATTTGTATTTACGAACGGTGATCTCCAATTCGTCGAGTTTCATACCTTTGTCCTATTTTTTCCGAGTTTTCTTCTATTCCCTTAAGGGGATGGCCTGTTTCGTGTACATGATACACAACAGCTGATTTTTTTGTAACTGCCAAGTCTGAATGCATCTTTATGTTTCTTGTATCTGCTCGAAAATATCCTTCCTGCACGTCCTCTATGATCTGCATCACAGGATGCCCAGTGAATCTGATAAACTTCCTAATTTTCGAAAGTCTCTATGTTCTTACCGACGTCATGTTTCTGGTTATTCCTCACTAGACTGTTTGTAAGGAACGCTATTTTAAGAGCGTGTAGTTTAAAAATGTTCGCAGCCATCTGCGAGACTGTTCCAGAATAGAGAATAGCGGAACTTTTCATTTTTCCTTCGGCAGGTTTGTTCTTCCTGTTCTTATTACCGTTTCACAGCAATTTATTAACAACATCTACATTGTAACCATTATTAAACACTATATTCCTAGACTGCAGTAGGTACTGGGAGATGAAGAAGCTTGCACAGGTTAGAGTAGCATGGAGAACTGCATCAAACCAGTCTCAGGACTGAAGACCACAACAACAACAATTCTTAATGGTGTTTAGTTCCTTCTCTCTATCTTTCCTTCACACTGGAATGTCGATTGCCCTCTAAACTACGGAAGGCAGCTTCTGTACAAGTCTGTGGATGGCATGAATCATTAGGAATCACACCATCAGTTGTAGGTTTGCTGGAAACGGTAAACTCTTGCTTAGTTCCATGCGTTTTAATGTTCAAGGCGCAAGGTAAACACCACACGATAACATATCTTAGCCTTTGTAGAATTATCTTAAGCCAGATACATAATTATAAATTCGCAATGGCTCTTTGACAAAGCATCTGGAAGCTGACAACCGTACAATTAGGAAATGAGGAATGTGCAGGCGACCAACAAAGAGCGTTATGGTTGAGCCAATAGCTGCGCTTCTACAGTAACTGCGCGGACATGTCACTTGACAACAGTACTGGAGCTCTGTATCAGCCTCTACATGACACTCTGGGAGGTCGCAGCAGATCAGCAGGACGCGGCCTGTTGTAGTGTGCTGTCGCTGATAGAAGTGGTCGATTTCACTGTAAGACGAAGACTCTTAGTCCAATGTGTTTCTCTCCATTATAGGTATTTGGTGAACGTCGCAGTTGTGGTGGTAGACTTTTGGCGTTATAACGTCATGAACTAAGTTCTTCATCCTGGTGATGAGAACATTGTCTCTAGAAACACATTGCTGAGGTGTGAGTAGGACAAAAATTACGGTTAAATGCTACCAGTTATTACTGCAAAACATAACAACCGTTATTTCACACACGTAATGAATATTAAAATGTCTTTTTTTTATTGAGGTTTTACAGATAACTCATATTTTATTCATATTATTTATACCTTTTCCTGGAAGGGTATTATTAGTAAGTGGGAATCAGTAGTTAAGAATAAATCGGACTTTTTGTAGCATCGTAGTTCAGAGGAAGTTTTCTATATTTGCACCTCATCCTTATAGAGACAATTTGCTCATAGTTAAATAAAACACTAGATATAACTGAATAACGGTGCAAAAGGATCATATCTCCTGCTGAGGTTAGTTGTGTTTATGATCTACTATTCGAAATTTTCAGAATTGTTGGTGGCCTTTACTCGTATTAATTATTAATATACGTGATCCATCGACATAAAACAAGAAATAACACATTAATTTAGGCTCTCATAATGTGTAGCAGCTCCACATGTCACAGGCGATACAGAAGGATATACGAGACAATATGGGAACTAAGAAAACTGTTCGTGCTTCACTACACTAACACAATTAAAGTAAAAACTTCATTCATAATCGCAACTAGGGTCCAGAAATTTATAGCGAGCCCTCCAGAGAATATCCGCATTCCATAGGTTACCACGACTTTCCAAAAATGTGTTGCAATCTTCGTATTTACGTATCAAATAGTTTCTAGTTTATGGACTCTCAACTAAAGATAACCACTACTTACACAGTGTTGCGAGAAGGGGATCCTGGCAGTGGCCAGCACTTGTTGCACTGTATACAGGGTGTTACAAAAAGGTACGGCCAAACTTTCAGGAAACATTCCTCACACACAAAGAAAGAAAATATGTTATATGGACATGTGTCCGGAAACGCTTACTTTCCATGTTAGAGCTCATTTTATTACTTCTCTTCAAATCACATTAATCATGGAATGGAAACACACAGCAACAGAACGTAACAGTGTGACTTCAAACACTTTGTTACAGGAAATGTTCAAAATGTCCTCCGTTAGGGAGGATACGTGCATCCATCCTCCGTCGCATGGAATCCTTGATGCGCTGATGCAGCCCTGGAGAATGGCGTATTGTATCACAGCCGTCCACAATACGAGCACGAAGAGTCTCTACATTTGGTACCGGGGTTGCGTAGACAAGAGCTTTCAAATGCCCCATTAAATGAAAGTCAAGAGGGTTGAGGTCAGAAGAGCGTGGAGGCCATGGAATTGGTCCGCCTCTACCAATCCATCGGTCACCGAATCTGTTGTTGAGAAGCGTACGAACACTTCGACTGAAATGTGCAGGAGCTCCATCGTGCATGAACCACATGTTGTGTCGTACTTGTAAAGGCACATGTTCTAGCAGCACAGGTAGAGTATCCTGTATGAAATCATGGCGGTGAATCGAGGAAGTACAGTACATACTGACGAAACTAAAATGAGCCCTAACATGGAAATTAAGCGTTTCCGGACACATGTCCACATAACATCTTTTCTTTATTTGTGTGTGAGGAACGTTTCCTAAAAGTTTGGCCGTACCTTTTTGTAACACCCTGTATAAGAGAAGGGATTTTAGTAGCTCAAGATGCTTCACAACCTGAAGCGTGAAACAATGTTTTCAAAAACGTGCCTACCTAAGGCGATGTATGCAAATCTACATATGGCCTGTTTTTGTGTCTGATGTTCCTTCGTTACAGTTCAAGTCTATTTTTATTTTAGTTTGAAATTTCATACAAGCAACCTATTGCACAATCGCATCTGACCTGCCTGATGATCGGGAATACCAAGTATCGTAAATCAGTTGCAAGTACGATTTGGATCTTGAATGAAGATTTGATAATAATCGCTGCACTTAATTATTTTCCTTAGACATATAATACTATCAAGCCTTTGCATGCATATTGTATATAGCAGTCAGTACCAGATGACATGTACTCTGTACATTTGTAATACGATAAATAATACTCTAACGCCTACGGATCAGCTCTGATTTCTCATAAATACTATAATAAATACTATTTCTCTCAATAAAGTAACTGATTACAAGTTAAAATCTTATTAACAGTGATTTCAGGAACCAAAATTGAAATAAGAAGGTGCTCTTACACGCGCAGTTTATCCTTGAGTATATCGTTAACTAGCGTTTGACAAACTTACGTCAAGCAGTCAATAAAATATTTAATTAACTTCAAGTCCAATAAACACCTACTAGACACAGTGAATTAATTATTAGAAGACCTACCACGTAAAAAATTTCTTTATCTGTAGTATATTGTAGTACTTGTACGGTAAGTTGCTCATAAAATTTTGTAAAGTCGACCACTATAAATGAGGTAGGTAACTTACTGCAAAGTCAGCGATGCAACTTTATTAGAAACAATTTGTTTGTGTTTTGTTTCAGGATAAAATAAATATTTCTTTTCGATGGCGTCTTATTTTCTTTTATTTCTAAAGTATTTTAGTGTGAAGTATATCTTTCGTTGTTAATTATCTATTAGGATAAACATCCTATGTTTAAATATATCTTATCTTTCGGTTTTAAATTCTGCTAAGGTAATGTCACACATTACACGTAATGCTAACTTGCTACAGCTCTGAACTTCAATTCCCTCTTTAGTTCAACTAGTATCAATAAATACTATCTTTGTACTAATATTTTTCCCCTTTAACCGTTTTCTAAATGTTTCATTTACTTCAATTTCATTTCATATAATTCTCTGTCGTCATTCTTTAGGGATTAAAATAGTATGGTTTGGGGATAACCTTTCTTTTATTTTACTCAATAGTTGGAACTTCGTTATTTTATTTAGACGCACGAGACTTTGTTTCGACTTTCTCGTACACAAAATGTCAACGGTAGTGAACGAATGCCAGCAAAATCTATCCCCCAGTAAAGCGATTTAATGATCTCAAAAAAATTCAAATTAAAAAACCTATGTGCCATCAGTACTTTGGGCCCTGGAGTTATACAGCCAAAACAAAATTAATGTCTCTTCAGGAGCTCAAAAAAATGTGTGTGAAATCTTATGGGACTTAACTGCTAAGGTCATCAGTACCTAAGCTTACACACTACTTAACCTAAATTGTCCTAAGGACAAACACACATACCCATGCCCGAGGGAGGACTCGAACCTCTGCCGGTACCAGCCCCAGCTGGCCAACTGCGACCCATTATGTTTACTTAATTTAATGGTCACTCGCCACTGAAAAAAATGAAAGTAATGGTACTGCTAGGACATGCCTGCTTAAGTGGTTCCAACAGTTTATTATTTATTGTTACAGGGAGGATCCTGGAAATTTACGGGCAATGAACGCTGCATGATCAATAAAGAGCTTCGTTCCGAAATTCTCTAGTGTCAATTCAGTATCAAATATTGCAAACTGGGACAGTGTTTTTCAAAGCGAAATATCACTCCGCTCCTGGAAACAACATAGTGCACCACACTATCCTCTCTGTGTGTGCAAATCCTACAAATAATCACGACAAACACTCGATTTATTCAGAGTGTACTATCCACATATACAAGGAGAAACCATTGCAATACTCAATTAATTCTGAGTTTGCGCCACCGAAACACTAGTTAGAACTGAGAGAAAAATCCAGGCCAATACGTGACCACAACTTCAATTAAGACTCCACAAGAAGTACTTCGTTTCCGTACAAGTCCCCACAGTAAAATACTTCTAACTTCAATAAAGTATTTAATCCGACTGTTTATTGTCACATAGCCAGAGCACCCTCATTATTAATTCAGTTACTCACCATGTGAACCCTAGCCGGTATCCCACTAGGAGGAAGGAGAATTAACATGTCACCTGTCGCGAGCCAGTAATTACTCGGATCTTTAAGTAACCAAATTCTGCCATTACTGCAAGTTATACTATTTCGCCGTGAGTATTGATACTACAGCTGAGTGTAACTGTCAGCACGTCAGCTATAATGACAATGCCCAGTTTCGGAATTATTGACGCAAACAAATTAAAGCAATACCATTGCATTTAACAGTTAAGTCATTATTTCAGATGCCTGTAGATTCTTCTTACTTCTATCCTCAAGGCTCCTGACTCGTACCACTAAATTAACTATTTATAAATCACTTATACGACAAGTGCTTACATCTGCCTCTGAAGCCTGAGCATCAACAACTAAAGATATAGAAACACTGGATGCATTTGAAAGAAAGGTACTTAGACGATTTATCGGCCCAATCTGTGAAAAAGCAAGATGGAGGAGGAGATACAACCGTGAGTTGTATATCATATACAAAGACCAACCCATCAGAAGGATAGTGAAATCATCCAGACTGAGGTGGGTGGGACATGTGGCTCGTATGAATGAGACAGAAGTACCAAACAGAATATTACAAGGAAAGGGCAGAGAGGACGTGGTTGACCAAGAGCCAGATGGGAAGATGGAGTAATCGAAGATCTTAGGAAGACAGGGTATAGAAACTGGAGAGTACTGACAAAGGACCGAGAGAAATGGAAGGAAATTGTAGAATAGGCCAAGGCTCATCATGAGCTGTAGAGCCAACAAAGAAGAAGAAGTAGATTCTTCTTATCGTAGCCGACTGTTATTTTTTCATCTTTATCTCTAGAATTTCTAACGCCGTCCGCCCTCACTGTAGGTACTATCTCTGCCGCTCAAAATCTGAATGCCGGTCATCGCATCTGCATTTGTATTCCACAACATTTTATTAAACAGACATATATATAAGCATCAAATAGCCATGAAAGATGAGCATTTAACAGATATAATCTAATATTCATCTTTTGTATTTGCAGCTCCTGTATTTTTTCCGTGTTTGAATTTATAATTATTGGTTATAAGTAGCAACTTGTATGAAAACACTGTTTTTTCTTGTTTCCCAAACATGTTTCAGCATCTCTGTGCCATCATTAGTGGGGTCTGTTTATTGGAAACGCATGAAAAGTGACTATAATTTAGGTTATAACTGATCCAGCAGAATCAGGCCTAAAGACAGGGTTTGCTCGTTTTTATTCTTACCTTAATTTTACGATATACGATTTTGCAGAACCGTCAGTATGATGTCCTGCACTGATAGGTTGTCATATGCAAAGCAAACTATGTAAATGGGAATTTTATCAGAGAGTTAAGAACTCATTTGATTTGTAAAAACGTGATTTGGGTGTGGTAAAATGTTTAGCGTAGGTATTTGTTATTACTCACGCTTTTTGTTGTAACAAAACATTCTTCTTACGCGTTCTGAGCATTAAACACACATATCAAATGTACATTGCATAATTTTGGTTTAACAAACTCCTTTTCACTCCAGGGAATTTGTTGAACAGAGATACATGTATTTAACGTGGTGCAATTCGAATAAAATGTGTCAGAGGAGAGAGGAATGAAAATTATGAACGTACCTGCAAGCGGCCTACAGAAAGAATTAGTATTATCACTCGCATAGGATCTGAACAACGATACATAAGGGAAATATATGGACGAAATGTGACTTCCGAACACAAAAACAGCTGGTTCTCCCGGTCAGATCATTCTCACGACTAATTGACAATGAGTAAATCCTATATGAATTAGTAAAACTAACAATAAATTTTTACTTCGAATAAATTTCCATAGTTATAGCCAAACAGAGCTCCTAGTTATCATAGCGACAGTTTACATCAAAACATAGCGCGCTCTCATTTTTTACACTAGCGGAATATTGTCAGGGACATAATAAGTTCTAGACAGAAAGGAATTAAAGAGATTAGCTGCCAGTAGGCATTGGTTTATATTAATGGAGCAAGCTGAAAATTTGTACCTGACTGGAATTCGAACCTGGGTCCCCTGATTATCTCTTTTCTCCGCTTTACGGGAACGGTTGTTTTAAGCTCTCTTTTTATATTCCAGCAATCCACTCTTTTTTATATGGAAATTTTTTTAACTTTTGTTTTTTTATTTTTCTTTATTTTCTTTCTTTCGTTATTGCATGTTTTGAGTACCTAGCAAAACAAAAACAAAAAATCATAGGACGGACTAATCCTACGGGGCACCGCCACCTGTGAACCTAACAAACAGAAATTAACTGACTCCTCTACAATTAAACATCCCCTCCCCTCACCACCACCACCTAAAGAAACTAAGACAAAAAAAAGTGGCCATCTTCGAGCGCTAGTCCTTAAGGGCGATAAGAATGAGGGCTAGGAGATTCCTGTAACTATGGAACAAGGAATTCTTTTATATTATATCCGTTCATTGGGCTTCATATGTTGGTGGACGTGTAAGGTAATCTCGGATGCGTCATGTCATGGAATCGGGAGACGGGCACACCCGAATTGAAGGGGGAGGGGTCAATATAGACGCTGTGGGTATATCCTGCAAAGGTTCGTTGTTAATGGGGCGGCCGGGTGAGCGTACTGTGAGCGATCACAACCCAATTCAAGAAGTTGAGGACTGCGTGTGGACTGTTGTGAAAGAGGTATTCTAAAGCCCGTCCTCAAAACCAGATGAGGCGTGGTGTTTTTCAAGAGGATAGTGTGAAGTCTGGGACAATAGCAGCAACTGTGGGATAACCGTTGTTGGCTGGGCGTGGAGGTAACACCCCACGATGAGTTGGATGAGGAGCCAAACGTTTCCAGTGGACACGAAAGACGACGCTCGTCGGTGTCGTCGAGTTTTCAGTCAGAGCAAAGTGGCGAAGCAGCCAGGCCTATATGATGACGTCGACGCCTGGTCTGGAATTTGCTGTTGAGAACGACATTATAGAGTGCGGACACGTTCGATGATGAAAACGGTGCAATTCTAAACCGTCTGTCAAATTACCTATGGGTTTGAGAGGGGTGGATAACATAAGCAAAGGAAAGATGTCCTTCTCATGACGAGTGTGGGTGAGATGGAGATCGTTTCAAATGTAGGTCAATTCGACTAAATATGTTACGATGTGGTACAATAACGTGGAGATAGGTACTGTATAGATCGGTGGGGGGAGAGAAGCTGGTCGGAGGACATCTCTGCGTGTCGAAGATGGGGAGAACACCAGTGCTGCAGCATGCGATGCACAAAGAGCGGGATGGATCACATCCAGCTTAATGAAAAAAAAACGGCTCTAAGCACTATGGGACTTAACATCATCAGTCCCATAGACTTAGAACTACTTAAACCTAACTAACCGAAGGACATCACACACATCCATGACCGAGGCAGGATTCGAACCTGCGACCGTAGCAGCAGTGCGGTTCCGGACTGAAGCGCCTAGAACCGCTCGACCACAGCGGCCGGCTCCAGCTTAATGAGTCTGAAGTAGTATTTTATAGGGGGTAGTGTTAGAATGTTGTGTCGGACCTTCAAAAGGGCCTCTGCTGACACGAAATATCTGAAGGCCGATTTAAGTTTGCGACCAATGAGTAAGGGCATCGAAAGGATCTGAGCAACATGTAACAGTTTAGGTACCACATACATGTTGACGTAGGACACACGTTGTAGTATGCCAGCATACATGGTGCCGTATGGACTGTAAAAGTCGGCGATAAGCGATTGCTGTGGTGCGGTGTGTGTAGCCCATAAAGTCGATTCCCAAGCAACGGACGATGGTGCTGATGGGGAGTGGGACTGGCACCACAACCAGGAGTCCTTGCCAGATATGCATTGTAATCGACTTTTAGACGTTAAGGATGCTAAAATATGTCAAAATGATGGATCCAGAAGATGGCGTTCCTGAGTTCTGGTGTGGAGCAGGCGAGAAACAGGAGAACATCTGCAAATGCCCTGTAGTAATACACTCCTGGAAATGGAAAAAAGAACACATTGACACCGGTGTGTCACACCCACCATAATTGCTCCGGACACTGCGATAGGGCTGTACAAGCAATGATCACACGTACGGCACAGCGGACACACCAGGAACCGCGGTGTTGGCCGTCGAATGGCGCTAGCTGCGCAGCATTTGTGCACCGCCGCCGTCAGTGTCAGCCAGTTTGCCGTGGCATACGGAGCTCCATCGCAGTCTTTAACACTGGTAGCATGCCGCGACAGCGTGGACGTGAACCGTATGTGCAGTTGGCGGACTTTGAGCAAGGGCGTATAGTGGGCATGCGGGAGGCCGGGTGGACGTACCGCCGAATTGCTCAACACGTGGGGCGGGAGGTCTCCACAGTACATCGATGTTGTCGCCAGTGGTCGGCGGAAGGTGCACGTGCCCGTCGACCTGGGACCGGACCGCAGCGACGCACGGATGCACGCCAAGACGGTAGGATCCTACGCAGTGCCGTAGGGGACCGCACCGCCACTTCCCAGCAAATTAGGGACACTGTTGCTCCTGGGGTATCGGCGAGGACCATTCGCAACCGTCTCCATGAAGCTGGGCTACGGTCCCGCACACCGTTAGGCCGTCTTCCGCTCACGCCCCAACATCGTGCAGCCCGCCTCCAGTGGTGTCGCGACAGGCGTGAATGGAGGGACGAATGGAGACGTGTCGTCTTCAGCGATGAGAGTCGCTTCTGCCTTGGTGCCAATGATGGTCGTATGCGTGTTTGGCGCCGTGCAGGTGAGCGCCACAATCTGGACTGCATACGACCGAGGCACACAGGGCCAACACCCGGCATCATGGTGTGGGGAGCGATCTCCTACACTGGCCGTACACCACTGGTGATCGTCGAGGGGACACTGAATAGTGCACGGTACATCCAAACCGTCATCGAACCCATCGTTCTACCATTCCTAGACCGGCAAGGGAACTTGCTGTTCCAACAGGACAATGCACGTCCGCATGTATCCCGTGCCACCCAACGTGCTCTAGAAGGTGTAAGTCAACTACCCTGGCCAGCAAGATCACCGGATCTGTCCCCCATTGAGCATGTTTGGGACTGGATGAAGCGTCGTCTCACGCGGTCTGCACGTCCAGCACGAACGCTGGTCCAACTGAGGCGCCAGGTGGAAATGGCATGGTAAGCCGTTCCACAGGACTACATCCAGCATCTCTAAGATCGTCTCCATGGGAGAATAGCAGCCTGCATTGCTGCGAAAGGTGGATATACACTGTACTAGTGCCGACATTGTGCATGCTCTGTTGCCTGTGTCTATGTGCCTGTGGTTCTGTCAGTGTGATCATGTGACGTATCTGACCCCAGGAGTGTGTCAATAAAGTTTCCCCTTCCTGGGACAATGAATTCACGGTGTTCTTATTTCAATTTCCAGGAGTGTAGGTATGATCAAGCAAGGTGAGACGCTTTAGGCGAGTAATAAAACCGGAACTGAAGGACTCCAGTGCCATGGCACACAGTAACGTAGAGTTTGGGCATCCTTGAAGCACAGAGTGGTGCATAGATATTGGCCCAAGAAGTCTCCCGTTGATAAGGACCATGGAGACAGAAGGAAGCAGTAACCAGAGAAAGGTGATCACAAAGAGTGGCTGGAACCCAATATGCGTCGCGACTATGAGGAGAAGCGGGGGCCGAACATGATCGAGGGCATTTGTGAAACTAGTGTAGACCAGATCGACAGAACGCGGCTATCGCGATGAGGTCACAACATTCTCCGAAAGCCATTTGAAGTGTAGCCCCACAACCACATACTGTCTGTTCAAGTGAAAGGACCGTAGGTAAGAGTGTGCCTATGCACGTTGCTAAGCGGTACACTCGTATATTTTATAATACGTGTTCATCGGACGTGGTGGGATAGTGACGAAGAGTCGTCGTCATCGATGATGGTCAGGTGCAACGTGGACTGGGGATAGCGTTTCCTCGTGTACAAGGTTCTGTCGTCGCGAACTCAGTGTGACACCCTAAAGTTTATCGCGTTGGAGAGTGAGGAGATGGGTTTTAGTAAACTGACGTTCCCTACAGACATCAGGTGATAGGGGGGAGTGCGTCGAGCTCTAGATGGGCGGTGTTGTGAAAATTGACGCTATCCCGATGCTACGCCACTGCTTCCTTGCCACAGTTTATGAAGACTTTTGTAAATGCAGGTTTCACACACTTGGACAACGCACCAATGCAACATGGCTCAAATGGCTCTGAGCACTATGGGACTTAATATCTGAGGTCATCAGTCCCCTACAACTTAGAACTACTTAAACCTAACTAACCTAAGTACATCACACACACCCATGCCCTAGGCAGGATTCGAACCTGCGACCGTAGCGGTCGCGCGGTTCCAGACTGAAGCGCCTAGAACCACTCGGCCACTCCGGCCGGCAATGAAACATGGACTGTCCCGTGGCAGGACGTCCATGTGGTGTCAATACGTTGTCGGCAGTGCGGGATTCCAAGTAGAGAAGTGTGAAGCTTCCAGAATCCTTTTCTGTAACAAAATGACTTAACTGGTAGTGTGACCTTGCAGATAATGGCGCGATGGACCGAAAACGTAAAGGGCCATTTTTATGCTTGGGGGACTTCGTTTACAAGGTGGACAGACACATAAAACCAGTCGAGTCTGCTCTCAGATTGAACTGTCTAATGGGTGTAACTGGTGGTATCGCCGTGAATCTTCTCCCAAACGTCAACGAGATGAAAGCCGTCGACCAAGGTAGGCAGCTTGAGGCATGGCAAATAACCAAGCGTCTGGTCTTTTGGGTGGTTTACGCAGTAAAAATAGCAACCCACAATGAAGCGAATTTGTGAACCGCTGCCAACGATTTGTGGAGCCAGTCAGTTAATAGATATTGACGACGTGCATGTCAAACATTTTAAAGCCATGCCCCAGTCAGATGGGAAAAATGTCATGCCCGTGACTGGGATCCCTTTGCGTATGTAAAATATCACTTCGCAACCCGACTGTTCACCTACAGGAATGTACAGGGCTATTACAAATGATTGAAGCGATTTTATAAATTCACTGAAGCTCCATTCATTGACATATGGTCACGACACACTTCAGATACGTAGAAAAACTCATAAAGTTTTGTTCGGCTGAAGCCGCACTTCGGGTTTCTGCCGCCAGAGCGCTCGAGAGCGCAGTGAGACAAAATGGCGACAGGAGCCGAGAAAGCGTATGTCGTGCTTGAAATGCACTCACATCAGTCAGTCATAACAGTGCAACGACACTTCAGGACGAAGTTCAACAAAGATCCACCAACTGCTAACTCCATTTGGCGATGGTATGCGCAGTTTAAAGCTTCTGGATGCCTCTGTAAGGGGAAATCAACGGGTCGGCCTACAGTGAGCGAAGAAACGGTTGAACGTGTGCGGGCAAGTTTCACGCGTAGCCCACGGAAGTCAACGAATAAAGCAAGCAGGGAGCTAAACGTACCACAGCCGACGGTTTGGAAAATCTTACGGAAAAGGCTAAAGCAGAAGCCTTACCGTTTACAATTGCTACAAGCCCTGACACCCGATGACAAAGTCAAACGCTTTGAATTTTCGGCGCGGTTGCAACAGCTCATGGAAGAGGATCCGTTCAGTGCGTAACTTGTTTTCGGTGATGAAGCAACATTTTTTCTTAATGGTGAAGTGAACAGACACAATGTGCGAATCTGGGCGGTAGAGAATCCTCACGCATTCGTGCAGCAAATTCGCAATTTACCAAAAGTTAATGTGTTTTGTGCAATCTCACGGTTTAAAGTTTACGGCCCCTTTTTCTTCTGCGAAAAAAAGTTACAGGACACGTGTATCTGGACATGCTGGAAAATTGGCTCATTCCACAACTGGAGACCGACAGTGCCGACTTTATCTTTCAACAGGATGGTGCTCCACCGCACTTCCATCATGATGTTCGGCATTTCTTAAACATGAGATTGGAAAACCGATGGATCGGTCGTGGTGGAGATCGTGATCAGCAATTCATGTCATGGCCTCCACGCTCTCCCCACTTAACCCCATGCGATTTCTTTATGTGGGGTTATGTGAAAGATTCAGTGTTTAAACCTCCTCTACCAAGAAACGTGCCAGAACTGCGAGCTCGCATCAACGATGCTTTCAAACTCATTGATGGGGACATGCTGCGCCGAGTGTGGGAGGAACTTGATTATCGGCTTGATGTCTGCCGAATCACTAAAGGGGCACATATCGAACATTTGTGAATGCCTAAAAAAAACTTTTTGAGTTTTTGTATGTGTGTGCAAAGCATTGTGAAAATATCTCAAATAATAAAGTTATTGCAGAGCTGTGAAATCGCTTCAATCATTTGTAATAACCCTGTATAATGATATAGTTGTAAATTGGTGGTAGCGTGACAACACGAACTTGCTGAAGTAGGGCGACGTCGATGTTGGAGTTCCGAAGCAATCACGGAGTGTATTCAGCTTTGGTGCGGTGCCGATCATGTTGATGTTCAATGTGACGAACCAATAAGTCTGTGGTAAACCCGCGTCTACTATCATCAGGGGTGGGGAATGCAAGGAGAGGCCGTCCCATTGGCCGATTCCGATATTAACGAGCAACATCGTCAAGGGAGGGGGGGGGGGGAGTAGACATATATTTCGTCCTTCACGTCGTTCTCCACTAGCTTGTGCCGGGAGTCAGTCCAGTATCCACGTGGAAGCCGTCGTGGTGAAAGACATCATTAGGCATCAGCAGGGAGACAGGCATCTCAACATACGCACCGGTCGTAATAGGATGGTGGCGGTCTCCAATGATTCTCTACCCAGCAAAATGTGTTGGTCATCGCTAGTGCCGTTCGCCGACATCTCCATGGTTCCGCCACCTGGTTGTGTGGCGTTTTTATCGTCTTGGGTAAGAGTGTTGTAAGAACCCGTGAGAGACGGCGACGACGTTTCCACCGACACAGTCAGTATTGTTTGCGCACGTGTTTCTCAGTGTCGGATGATGGCAAGGAGGAATATCGACCTGGTACAAAGGCCTCGGTTAGTACAGTGAAGCAGTCAAATGTAGTTGTAACACTACAGTCAATTTTGTTTATCGCTTGTACTGATTAATTCCGCATAATGTCAAGTGTACATTCTTTACCATGTGATGTCTTTAGTCTACTGTAAAGAAGTGGGAATACCCAAAAAAGGGAAGTAGGAGTAATCCGCTGAATTACAGGCCTATATCACTATCGTCGATTTGCAGTAGGGTTTTAGAACATGTACTGTATTCGATCATTATGAAGTTCCTCGAAGAAAACGATTTATTGACATATAGTCAGCACGGATTCAGAAAATATCGTTCATGTGAAACACAACTAGCACTTTATACTCATGAAGTAATAAGTGCTATCGACAGAGGATTTCAAACTGATTCCATATTTTTAGATTTCCAGAAGGCTTTCAACACCGTTCCTCACAAGCGTCATCTAATCAAACTGCGTGCCCAAGGAGTATCACCACAGTTGTGCGACTGGATTCGTGATTTCCTGTCAGAAAGGTCACAGTTCGTAGTAATAACGGGAAGTCATCGAGTAAAACAGAAGTAATATCCGGCGTTCCCCAAGGAAGTGTTGTAGGCCCTCTATTGTTCCTGATCTATATTAACTACATAGGAGACAATCTGAGGAGCCGTCTTAGATTGTTTGCAGATGATGCTGTCATTTACCGTCTTGTAAAGTCATCAGATGATCAAAACGACTTGCAAAATGATTTAGATAAGATATCTGTATGGTGCGAAAAGTGGCAGTTGACCCTGAATAAAGAAAAGTGCGAAGTTATTCACATGAGTACTAAAAGAAATCAGCCAAATTTCGATTACGCGATATGTCACACAAATTCAACTAAATACTTAGAGATTACAATTACAAATAACCTAAATTGGAACGATCTCATAGATAATATTGTGGGTAAAGCAAACCAAAGACTGCGATTCATTGGCAGAACACGTAGAAGGTGCAACAGGTCTACCAAAGAGACTTCTTACACTACGCTTGTCCGCCCTGTTCTGGAATACTGCTGTGCGGTGTGGGATCCGCATCAGGTGGGACTGACGGATGACATCGAAAAAGTACAGAGAAGGGCAGCTCGTTTTGTATTATCACGAAATAGGAGAGATAGTGTCACAGACATGATACGTGAATTGGAGTGGCAATCATTAAAAAAAAGGCGTTTTTCGTTGCGACGGGATCTTCTCATGAAATTTCAATCACCAGTTTTCTCCTCTGATTGCGAAAACATTCTGTTGGCACCCACCTACATAGGAAGAAATGATCATCACGATAAAATAAGAGAAATCAGGGCTCGCACGGAAAAATTTAAGCGCTCGTTTCTCCCGCGTGCCGTTCGAGAGTGGAACGGTAGAGAGACAGCATGAAGGTGGTTCATTGAACCCTCTGCCAGGCACTTTATTGTGATTTAGCAGAGGAATCACGTAGATGTAGATGTAGATGTAGTGTGACATGTTTACTCTTTCCAAGTTAAGTTCTTTGTATTATTTTCAGCGAAGTGGTATTTAATTATGTATATTGGTGTTGACCTTTTAATATGTTTAAATAATGAGATGTTTTAAAATATGTTTGCTGGCAACTATGTATAACTGTTTCATACATAGGGCCTTTGTATTGAATAAAGAGAAACCCAAAGTAGTTCCCCTCTGCAAAGGAAGTGAGTTGGCGCGCTAGAAAAGGTGGACGTGACGCTCAGTCTGGGCGGCAAGTGGGAGAGCACTGTAGTCAGTGGGCAGCAAGTAACTGACGAGTAAACAGCGCAGGTGCTGAGTGAGGCTTGCAAGTGGAATGGAATGGACTCGGATTTAATATTTGGCTGTAAAATGGTGCTCTCGATTTGGGAAAAGTCCTAAAAATTATAATTACGACGCCAAGAAGAAATAAATAGAGCTAATTACTGCCACCTAGCCGCCACATGCTCGCCGCTACGACTGCGCAACCATTTCGTCACGGATACGAAAGGTGAGAACTGTATTACTGTATGAACCAGTAATGTTGTGTCTGGTTCTGTGAAAATATAATCCTAATATTCAAAATGTGTTTGAACAATGTGTCCATTCTATGAACTTATCCAAGTAGAATCCTCTCCTTTAAGTGGTGAACTCCGAGAGTGTCCTTTGCATAAAAAGCATTAACAGTTTTACAGTGCGTTTTATTGATATGTGGCAAGGTTATGCCAGTACTCTTAATGTGCAGGTAAAAATGTACTTGTTTCTTTTCATACATATAAAAAGACTATTTATATCTGAGTATTTCGAAACTGCACAAGAAAATGAACTTGAATATCAGTTTAGGAAAGAATATAACTTGGAAAACAAAAGTGTTCTAATGTTTATTGCTTTAAAGTTGTTTTCAAAAACTACTTGCTTCGCAAGTGGTATCATAAAACATTTAGTCTTGAGGTTGTTTGAAGTAAAATTTTACTGGACATAATCTCTGATTTTGTAGAGGTTTTGTCAGGGTGAAGAGTGCTAAAATAGTACAAAATTAATGGTCGCATAAGAAAGAGTAATCCAATTCTACCTTAATGCTAAATACTTTTGAAAGTATATATAGTTTTGTTGTTACAATGAAAGGGATAGTTTGTGGGCCCACATTTCTTTTCCATCATAACAAAAAGGATAAATCAGATTAGTAGGTTTCTAGTTAACGAATCTTGAAGTGATTACTGAGAAGCAAAGGTAGAAGGATTGTATGCTGTGTCTCCTTATTACTTTTGTATAGTAAATGTGTACATCAATTGTACTTGACTATTGTCATGTGCGACCTGGTCTTGTGTGGGTTGTAAAGAGCAAGTTTAGACTACATTAGTTAAAGGCAAAAGTAGTGATTAAAGCAAAGAAGAGAAAGGGCTCATTTGCAAATCTTGTGACTGCTTTACTGCTAAAGTGACAACTGCTACAAACCACTGTGTAATTTGTCCATTTGGGTGTGTTCATTTCACTTCAAAGAACAGTATTTAATGAAAGTTCGTTTTGAATTAGAAAAAATAGGTTCTCTATAAATAATGCTTTTACATTATTATGCCTAATTAGGCAGGCGACCGTATAACTATTTCAATTAACGGTAATCATTTACTGCTACTTTTTGCAAAATTATTTTCTTTCAGTTAACTACCTACAGCTATTCTTACGAAATTGAGGTTACCAATTTTCCGTTAGGTAAACTCGGTCAATTTTCTAAACTCCCCTCAGAGGGGAACATTTACTGCTAGTTTAGGCCATGTGTGGCAAATTTACTACTGCAGTGGTGTTATACGTGGGTGCCTTGTGACAGAAATAAATCTTGTCGTCACTAGGTTAAACTGCATGCCGGTATAACAAGCAGAGCAGTAGTGTAATATAGTGTATATAGTGTTGTTGTTGGCTTGGTCTTCAGTCCTGAGACTAGTTTGATGCAGCTCTCCATACTACTCTAGCCTGTGCAAACCTCTTCATCTCCCAGTACCTACCGAAACCTACATCCTTCTGAATCTGCTTAGTGTATTCATCTCTTGGTCTCCCTCTACGATTTTTACCCTCCACGCTGCCCTCCAATACTAAATTGGTGATCCCTTGATGCCTCAGAACATGTCCTACCAACCGATCCCTACTTCTGGTCAAGTTGTGCCACAAACTTCTCTTCTCCCCAATCCTATTCAATACTTCCTCATTAGTTATGTGATCTACCCATCTAATCTTCAGCATCCTTCTGTAGCACCACATTTCAAAAGCTTCTACCCTCTTCTTGTCCAAACTATTTATCGTCCATGTTTCACTTCCATACGTAGCTACACCCCATACAAATACTTTCATAAATGACTTCCTGACTCTTAAGTCTATACTCGATGTTAACAAATTTCTCTTCTTCAGAAACGCTTTCCTTGCCATTGTCAGTCTACATTTTATATCCTTTATTGAACGCAGTTTTCCTAAATTCCTTCACCAGGGAAGACGAATGGAATATTCCAGAATTTGAAACACGAACAGCTGCTAGCATGAGTTTCTTAGAAGTAGATACCTTAGGGGTTGCGAAGCAACTCAAATCGGTTGATACGGGCAAGTCATCAGGTCCAGATTTTAAACCGATTAGGTTCCTTTCAGATTACGCTGATACAATAGCTCCCTACTTAGCAATCATATACAACCGCTTGCTCACCGACAGATATGTACCTACAGATTCGAAAATTGCGCAGTGTTAAAGAAGGGTAGTAGGAGTAATCCATCGAACTATAGACCTATATCATTGACGTCGGTTTTCAGTAGGGTTTTGGAGCACATACTGCATTCAAACTTTATGAATCACCTCGAAGGGAACGATCTATTGATACGTAATCAGTATGGTTTCAGAAAACATCGTTCTTGTGCAACGCAGATAGCTCTTTATTCGCACGAAGTAATGGCCGCTATCGACAGGGGATCTCAAGTTGATTCCGTATTTCTAGATTTCCGGAAAGCTTTTGACACCGTTCCTCACAAGCGACTTCTAATCAAGCTGCGGGCATATAGGGTATCGTCTCAGTTGTGCGACTGGATTCGTGATTTCCTGTCAGGACGGTCGCAGTTCGTAGTAATAGACGGCAAATCATCGAATAAAATTGAAGTGATATCAGGTGATCCCCAGGGAAGCGTCCTGGGACCTCTGCTGTTCCTAATCTACACTCCTGGAAATGGAAAAAAGAACACATTGACACCGGTGTGTCAGACCCACCATACTTGCTCCGGACACTGCGAGAGGGCTGTACAAGCAATGATCACACGCACGGCACAGCGGACACACCAGGAACCGCGGTGTTGGCCGTCGAATGGCGCTAGCTGCGCAGCATTTGTGCACCGCCGCCGTCAGTGTCAGCCAGTTTGCTGTGGCATACGGAGCTCCATCGCAGTCTTTAACACTGGTAGCATGCCGCGACAGCGTGGACGTGAACCGTATGTGCAGTTGACGGACTTTGAGCGAGGGCGTATAGTGGGCATGCGGGAGGCCGGGTGGACGTACCGCCGAATTGCTCAACACGTGGGGCGTGAGGTCTCCACAGTACATCGATGTTGTCGCCAGTGGTCGGCGGAAGGTGCACGTGCCCGTCGACCTGGGACCGGACCGCAGCGACGCACGGATGCACGCCAAGACCGTAGGATCCTACGCAGTGCCGTAGGGGACCGCACCGCCACTTCCCAGCAAATTAGGTACACTGTTGCTCCTGGGGTATCGGCGAGGACCATTCGCAACCGTCTCCATGAAGCTGGGCTACGGTCCCGCACACCGTTAGGCCGTCTTCCGCTCACGCCCCAACATCGTGCAGCCCGCCTCCAGTGGTGTCGCGACAGGCGTGAATGGAGGGACGAATGGAGACGTGTCGTCTTCAGCGATGAGAGTCGCTTCTGCCTTGGTGCCAATGATGGTCGTATGCGTGTTTGGCGCCGTGCAGGTGAGCGCCACAATCAGGACTGCATACGACCGAGGCACACAGGGCCAACACCCAGCATCATGGTGTGGGGAGCGATCTCCTACACTGGCCGTACACCACTGGTGATCGTCGAGGCGACACTGAATAGTGCACGGTACATCCAAACCGTCATCGAACCCATCGTTCTACCATTCCTAGACCGGCAAGGGAACTTGCTGTTCCAACAGGACAATGCACGTCCGCATTTATCCCGTGCCACCCATCGTGCTCTAGAAGGTGTAAGTCAACTACCCTGGCCAGCAAGATCTCCGGATCTGTCCCCCATTGAGCATGTTTGGGACTGGATGAAGCGTCGTCTCATGCGGTCTGCACGTCCAGCACGAACGCTGGTCCAACTGAGGCGCCAGGTGGAAATGGCATGGCAAGCCGTTCCACAGGACTACATCCAGCATCTCTACGATCGTCTCCATGGGAGAATAGCAGCCTGCATTGCTGCGAAAGGTGGATATACACTGTACTAGTGCCGACATTGTGCATGCTCTGTTGCCTGTGTCTATGTGCCTGTGGTTCTGTCAGTGTGATCATGTGATGTATCTGACCCCAGGAATGTGTCAATAAAGTTTCCCCTTCCTGGGACTATGAATTCACGGTGTTCTTATTTCAATTTCCAGGAGTGTATATAAATGACCTGGGTGACAATCTGAGCAGTTCTCTTAGGTTGTTCGCAGATGATGCTGTAATTTACCGTCTAGTAAGGTCATCCGAAGACCAGTATAGGTTGCAAAGCGATTTAGAAAAGATTGCTGTATGGTGTGGCAGGTGGCAGTTGACGCTAAATAACGAAAAGTGTGAGGTGATCCACAATTCTCAAGGCTGTCAATTCAGCAAAGTACCTGGGTGTGAAAATTACGAACAACTTCAGTTGGAAAGAACACATAGATAATATTGTGGGGAAGGCGAGCCAAAGGTTGTGTTTCATTGGCAAGACACTTAGAAAATGCAACTAGCCCACTAAAGAGACAGCTTACACTACACTCGCACGTCCTCTGTTAGAATATTGCTGCGCGGTGTGGGATCCTTACCAGGTGGGATTGACGATCGGAAGGGTGCAAAAAAGGGCAGCTCGTTTTGTATTATCACGTAATAGGGGAGAGAGTGTGGCAGATATGATACGCGAGTTGGGATGGAAGTCATTAAAGCAAAGACGTTTTTCGTCGCGGCGAGATCTATTTACGAAATTTGAGTCACCAACTTTATCTTCCGAATGCGAAAATATTTTGTTGAGCCCAAACTACATAGTTAGGAATGATCATCAAAATAAAATAAGAGAAACCAGAACTCGAACAGAAAGGTAAAGGTGTTCGTTTTTCCCGAGCGCTGTTCGCGAGTGGAATGGTAGGGAGATAGTATGATTGTGGTTCGATGAACCCTCTGCCAAGCACTTAAATGTGAATTGCAGAGTAATCATGTAGATGTAGATGTACTTCGCCCATCATCAGTTATTTTGCTCCCCAAATAGCGAAACTCATTTACTACCGTAAGTGTCTCATTTCCTAATCTAATACTCTCAGCATCACCCGATTTAATTCGACTACATTCCATTATCCTCGTTTTGCTTTTGTTGATCTTCATCTTATATCCACCTTTCAAGACACTATCCATTCCGTTCAACTGCTCTTCCAAGTCCTTTGCCGTATCTGACAGAATTACAATGTCATCGGCCAACCTCAAAGTTTTTATTTCTTCTCCGTGGATTTTAATACCTACTCCGAATTTTTCTTTTGTTTCCTTCACTGCTTGCTCAATACACAGATTGAATAACGCCGGGGATAGGCTACAACCCTGTCTCACTACCTTCCTAAGCACTGCTTCCCTTTCATACTCCTCGATTCTTATAACTGCCATCTGGTTTCTGTACAAATTGTAAATAGCCTTTCGCTCCCTGTATTTTACCCCTGCCACCTTCAGAATTTGAAAGACAGTATTCCAGTCCACATTGTCAAAAGCTTTCTCTAAGTCTACAAATGCCAGAAACGTAGGTTTGCCCTTCGTTAATCTAGCTTCCAAGATGAGTCGTAGGGTCAGTATTGCCTCACATGTTCCAACATTTCTACGGAATCCAAACTGATCTTCCCCGAGGTCGGCTTCTACTAGTTTTTCCATTCGTCTGTAAAGAATTCGCGTTAGTATTTTGCAGCTGTGACTTATTAAACTGATAGTTCGGTAATTCTCACATCTGTCAACACCTGCTTTCTTTGGGATTGGAATTATTATATTCTTCTTGAAGTCTGAGGGTATTTCGCCTGTTTCATACATCTTGCTCACCAGATGGTAGAGTTTTGTCAGGACTGGCTCTCCCAAGGCCGTCAGTAGTTCCAATGGAATGTTGTCTACTCCGGGAGCCTTGTTTCGACTCAGGTCTTTCAGTGCTCTGTCAAACTCTTCACGCAGTATCGTATCTCCCATTTCATCTTCATCTACATCCTCTTCCATTTCCATAATATTGTCCTCAAGTACATCGCCGTTGCATAGACCTTCTATATAGTCCTTCCACCTTTCTGCTTTCCCTTCTTTGCTTAGAACTGGGTTTCCATCTGAGCTCTTGATGTTCATACAAGTGGTTCTCTTATCTCCAAAGGTCTCTTTAATCTTCCTGTAGGCAGTATCTATCTTACTCCTAGTGAGATAAGCCTCTACATCCTTACATTTGTCCTCTAGCCATCCCTGCTTAGCCATTTTGTACTTCATGTCGATCTCATTTTTGAGACGTTTGTATTCCTTTTTGCCTGCTTCATTTACTGCATTTTTATATTTTCTCCTCTCATCAATTAAATTCAATATATCTTCTTTTACCCAAGGATTCCTACTAGCCCTCGTCTTTTTACCTACTTGCTCCTCTGCTGCCTTCACTACTTCATCCCTCAAAGCTACCCAGTCTTCTTCTACTGTATTTCTTTCCCCCATTCCTATCAATTGTTCCCTTATGCTCTCCCTGAAACTCTGTACAACCTCTGGTTCTTTCAGTTCATCCAGGTCCCATCTCCTTAAATTCCCACCTTTTTGCATTTTCTTCAGTTTTAATCTACAGGTTATAACCTATAGATTGTGGTCAGAGTCCACATCTGCCCCTGGAAATGTCTTAGAATTTAAAACCTGCTTCCTAAATCTCTGTCTTACCATTAGATAATCAATCTGAAACCTGTCAGTATCTCCAGACTTCTTCCACGTATACAGCCTTCTTTTATGATTGCCGGCCGCGGTGGTCTCGCGGTTCTAGGCGCGCAGTCCGGAACCGTGCGACTGCTACGGTCGGAGGTTCGAATCCTGCCTCGGGCATGGATGTGTGTGATGTCCTTAGGTTAGTTAGGTTTAAGTAGTTCTAAGTACTAGGGGACTTATGACCACAGCAGTTGAGTCCCATAGTGCTCAGAGCCATCTTTTATGATTCTTGAACCAAGTGTTAGCTATGATTAAGTGGTGCTCTGTGCAAAATTCTACCAGGCGGCTTCCTTTTCGATTTCTTAGCCGCAATCCATATTCACCTACTACGTTTTCTTCTCTCCCTTTTCCTACTACTGAATTCCAGTCACCCATGACTATTAAATTTTCGTCACCCTTCACTATCTGAATAATTTCTTTTATTTCATCATACATTTCTTCAATTTATTCGTCATCTGCAGAGCTAGTTGGCATATAAACTTGTACTACTGTAGTAGGCGTGGGCTTCGTATCTACCTTGGCCACAATAATGCGTTCACTATGCTGTTTGTAGTAGCTTACCCGCATTCCTATTTTTTTATTCATTATTAAACCTACTCCTGCATTACCCCTTTTTGATTTTGTGTTTATTACCCTGTAGTCACCTGACCAGAAGTCTTGTTCCTCCTGCCACCGAACTCCACTAATTCCCACTATATCCAACTTTAACCTATCCATTTCCCTTTTTAAATTTTCTAACCTACCTGCTCGATTAAGGGATCTGACATTCCACTCTCCGATCCGTAGAACGCCATTTTTCTTTCTCCTGGTAACGACATCCTCTTGAGTAGTCCCCGCCCGGAGATCCGAATGGGGGACTATTTTACCTCCGGAATATTTTACCCAAGAGGACGCCATCATCATTTAACCATACAGTAAAGCTGCATGCCCTCGGGAAAAATTACGGCCGTAGTTTCCACTTGCTTTCAGTGTTATATAGTGTATATAGTATATTGCGTGACATGGATTGTTCATGAGAATGATCTATGTCCCCCTGAGGAAGCACACGTTGGTGAAAGATGGCCCTGTCTCTTAGAAACATTTCGTGTAGTGTGAACAATCCACTGTATGCACCCTGATTGTGATCTGTGCAGATGGTGCTTATGCAGTGACGTAACGTACCAGGGGCAAGACGCCGCATAGTGAGCACAGTAGCACTTGCCATACGCGGGCGTTTATGTCTTGGCCACACCCCTTGAAGGTGTCATGAACGCCTCAAACAAAACGGACATATTGCAGTGTAAACGCTCAAGAAAAATGAAGATTGTAAATCTTAGACCTTAAGACAAGTTCGATGTGGTCAGACGTATGTTTTTGAGTTCATGAGTTAATGCTATTTGAATCTGTCTTCACAATTGATGTAAATAGTTGGAAGAATACAGACGATTATCGCTGAAGATGTGTTCGTCGTTGTGTATTTGGAAGTAATGAGACATTCTCCTACAGCAACACCCTGCCTCGATACAAAGTCAAGAGGAACAAATTTCCGCATAGCCATGGTACAGAGTAGCCAGACCATGAGAACGAACTATAAGGCTACCTTCTTGGAAGACCAACAATCAAAAGGTAACTTAGGCCACATCACACTGACAGATCCGCCACGCAGTGTTCCACAGTCTTGATTTTACAGCCAAGTCGCTCAACTATCACGGGATAAATCGCAGCATTCTGGTGTTGTGGAGAGGTATCCGTCTCTGTGCCGTCTGTCGCCGGAGTCCGAGTGGCGGCCATGTAGTCGAGTGGAGTGACTGCACCGTCCAAAAGGTGGTCGGGTGGTGGGACGTGCTGATCGTAGAGACCAGGCGACGGGCTGGGCGTAGCCGTAAGCGTGGCAAGAGCAGCTGCATAAGTTACTTGTAGGGCTGTCAGCATCGGTGGCACGGACGCTTCTGCAACGGGAGCTGCACGACACGTCGTTAGGCCAGTCAGACAAAAAGAGCCCTCCTTCCCGCAACTAGAACATGCGCGGGTCTGACAATATATGGTGGCATAACAACCTCCGATACATACGTAGAGGGGCACGTGACTCTGAGAACGATACAAATCTACCTCACACCATTTAAGCCGGGATGCGTTTGGAATTGTAACCATCGTTCGGCGACATGTTCCAGGACGTCGCAATAACGGTACCTCCGGGTAGTTCGAACGGCGATTCGAATATCCGTATCGCTCGTACGCTGATACCACCAGCGTGTTCAATGGTAACAGGACCTACGTTGCCGACGGAATGACGGAATTATTCCACGTTTGTGCTTCTGTAGCACTCTGTCGCAAGCTGCGTCGTTAATTATCTCCCATCAGACCCAAATTCTCATCTTATACCAAACACAACTTATGTAGTGCCCCTGCTCATTAACCTCATTAGTCGCGGCATAGTTCCGATTCCCGTAATATTTCGAGCCTGATGTGCATCTGCACTGAAGGAATAACTGGCCATAATTGCCATAATTATATTTGTGGAGTCTGTTCTTCCTCACATGTTCGAAAGAACAGACACCACGTATACAGCAAATTCTCCTTGACGTTATTCATCTGAAAGTGAAACATTAAACACCATGAACGTTCAAAGTAAGTCATCCTGATAGTAGTATCCGGAAACTATAACGAGTGTTCGCAAGAACGCCACTGTTCATACCTAACACCACAGCCAAAGTGAGTCCAGAAGTGACCCCACCAGGGTGTTTGGTAGCCAAAGGTGGAAGGACCAGCAAAGGCAAACCTAGCACACTCTAGTGAACATAACTGTTGTGGTGTCACCGCAAGGCACCACACTTGCTAGGTTGTAGGCTTCAGATCGGCCGCGGTCCGTCAGTAAACATAGGACCCGCGAGTCGCCACTGTCGACGCTAGCAGACCGAGCGCCGCCACTCGGCTGGTCTTACGAGACAAGCTAACGCACTGGCCAGTTCTACAACCGACTTTACTAGAAATGGTTCACTTGTTATAGCTTCAGATATCTCATTAGCAGAGATGCTAGTCAGCACAGCCTTCAGCTAAGTCAGTAGCTACGACCTAGCCAGGCGCAACATACAGTTTATGCACTGACAGTTGGTCTATATGTGTGAAGCAGTATTCGCAGTTCAGTCTATCACTGCACTTGTAAATATTATTGTACAAAGTCAAGATATATGTTCACCGTTGATGCTGAAGTAAAGCAAAGTATTTAATGGTATTCCTGTCTACTAACTTTCTAATCACCTAAGATGTTCCAGATACATCCGTCAAGTATAGTTCGTTGATACTCACATCAGCCTACGTCATCAACGAGGGCAATTAATGGCCACACCTCGTGATCAGACCCAACCGAGTCACCCTTTTTCCATGAGGCCCATAGTTTCGCCTCATACATAACAACTGTCTTAAGGCGTAATCTCTTCTTGGTGTGCTCTATGCTATGTGTGGTGTCCCGCCCACTCGTCTCTTATAGGGTGCCTAAAGGATGCTGCTTTCTCGGATAACTATACAACAGTTGAGGCAAATCACATTAATGGTTTTTATTACTATAAAGTACACTGATAATGCTTAACTTTGGGATGCAAACAAATGGCGACAAGCCATTAATCAAGGTCCTTCACTTTATACAATGTCCATACAAATAATTCACACAATTTCATAATCACGGCCCTTCTAGTGCCTCTCTTCTAGTGCGTGGCTTCTAGTCCGGGTCTGCTAGTGCCTCTGCTAGTGCCTCTTCTACTGTTCCCGAGACTTGCCGGAGTGGCGCCTATATTCTCCTCGGATAGAGACCGCTCCTAGTGCGGTCCTAGTCAGCGTACTATTGGCTGACGTCTTCTCAGAACCTTCTCTGCGGTTACGTGGTGCTTGACGTTACTCTGGAACATTCACCCCCCCCCCCCCCCCCCAAGCGACGGACCCTCGTCGTGTAGGGAGCGCGACGACGACGGGGAAGGCAGGAGTGTGGGCACAGTGCTGGACCGAAAGCTGTGGCTGCAGGGTACGTCCAGCATCCAGTCGTACCCCGCCATCCGAACTTCACTCTGGCGGAAACGTCCCCCGGAAAACGACGAGAAGGGTACGTGTAGTGGACTGACAAGGCAGCCAGTCCACAGTGAAGTAGCCGAAAGGGCACGCGTCAACTCACGCCGTCTGGCGTTAAGTCTGGAACAGGATTCGTAATGAATGTGATAAAGAAAAGAACGTAGCTACTAGAACACTTAACTTTTATATTGTCCTTTGGTATACAGCATTCTGGATGATACAAGTGAGACTCTATCTTGAGGTACATGCAACGTTACAAATGGTTAATGGCGCCTTGCTAGGTCGTAGCCATTAACTTAGTTGAAGGCTATTCTAACTGTCTCTCGGCAAATGAGAGAAAGGCTTCGTCAGTGTAGTCGCTAGCAACGTCGTCGTACAACTGGGGCGAGTGCTAGTAAGTCTCTCGAGACCTGCCGTGTGGTGGCGCTCGGTCTGCGATCACTCAGTGGCGACACGCGGGTCCGACATGTACTAATGGACCGCGGCCGATTTAAAGCTACCACCTAGCAAGTGTGGTGTCTAGCGGTGACAACACAGTACGCGTCCACCTCCTGATGCCATGAACCAGGAAATGCTGCAATGTGGGCGGGTCCAGCTTGATCGGTAGGACGAGAGGAAGCGGAGGAGGTGTCGTGATGGCACCCTCTGTCGGCTACTGTGGCCGCACTGTCCTCTGGATTCGTGAATCTGGGGGAAGAGACACTGAAAGATCATCGTGCACATGACAGAGGCGGAGTTGATTTTGATGGCGGCGCTGCAAGCCATCTGGACCTGAAAGAAGATACATGCAAGCGCCAAGTCGACGGACGATCACGCATGGCGCCCACTCTCTGGTGCCCTAAAAACCCTCTAAGAGACAATATCATGTGGCGCGAAGCGGTACTTGTGGCCTTCCTTCGACACCGGATGCTGAGGAAGGAGGAGCAGTGTGCGATGGTCCATCTCGTGGGTGCAAACGATAGGAGGCGAGAAACAGTGGGAATGCTTAATCCCTGGTGTGTGCTGAAGGAACTTTGGTCATCTGCTGCTTGAAGATTGTGACAAAACGTTCCGCTTCGCCGTTTGACTAGATGTAACGGTGCACTGGTTAGATGCTATATACCATTGCGTTCACAGAATGTTTCACATTTATTTGACGTGAACTGAGGACCGTTGTCCGACACTATGACTTAAGGTAAGCCTTCGATACAAAAGATAGAGGACAGCGCCTGAATTGTGTTCCGTGACGTTGTCGAGTTCATTGGCACAGCAAAAGGAAACTTAATATACGAGTTAACGAGAATCAACGAACGAGTGTTCCAAAACGGTTCCGCAAATTCTATGTGCTCACGTTGCCATGGCGATTGCGACTTAGGCCAAGCGGAGATTTTTTGTGGTGGAGTGGACAGATTTTCCGTACATGGGTGACACTTTGACGTCATGTGTTCTATTTGGGCGTCCATACCCTGCCAAGTACACTGTCGACTCGCTAACTAATTCGTAGGAACAATACCCCGGTGTCCTTGGTGAGGTAACTATAACACTTGTGTTTGCAAGCTTTAGGGATTAACACACGTGACTGTCCACTGTCATTTTGAACAAGAATCACATCTTTCTGTATAGCGAGGCTATGCCAACGTGCAAAGTATCGGCGCACTATAGAGTTCTTTATGCTATGCAGTGAACGAGGCCAAGATGTGAGAATGTATTTTAGCAAAGGGTTCAAATCTGAATGTGCTTCCGTGGCCTGTGCGATTTTCTGATAGTTCAGAGGAAAGGACTGAAGCAAATCAGAATTCTGAGCATAGATGTGACAACAAGATGCAGGAGAACCGTCAAAGTCTGTATCAGGGCCATTCGGAAGACATGAAAGTGCGTCCGTATTACCATGTTGAACTGTCAGACGATTCACAATGTCGTACTGGTATTGAGACAACAACGAAGACCATTTTTGCTATTTTTGGGCAGTTCGTACAGGAACCGGTTTCTTCATATAAAACAAGGGCTTGTGATCCGTTACTACGTAGAATTTTCTGCCACACAAATAGTGGTGGAATTTGGTGACACCATACACAACAACCAAAGCCTCTTTCTCAATTTATAAATAGTTACACAGTGCTTTGGTCAACACTTTTGATGCGAAAGCAATAGGCCTGTCTCTATCACCAATTCAGTGCGGAAGCACTGCACCGATTCCGTAAGAGGAAGCGTCAACTTGCAAAACAACTGGCTTGTCAGGATCAAAGTGAACTAAGCGTCGATCACTGAGCAATGCATCCTTAAATTTTTTAAAAGCTACTTCGCACTCATCTGTCCAAACAAAGAGGACATCCTTAAGACGAAAGCGATGCAATGGAGCGACGATTTGACAGCATTCGGTATGAACAGAATATAATAGTTCATTTTCCCGAAGACTGGCTGCAATTATGTGACATTGCGAGGAACTGGTAAATTTCGTTTGGCTAACAAATGTGACTGAATAGGATGCACACCTTGACTGTTTATGACATGACCAAGATACTGAAACTCAGGTTTAAAAACATCACTCTTGTCCAGTCTATACTTTATCCTGCATCGGATAACACACGAAACAAAGCACGCAAAATTGCAATATGCTCTTCAGGTGTATGACCGGCAATGACAATATCGTCCAAATACTTTGAACAGTTGGTACTTGAGCAGTCAGTTGTTCCAGATACTGTGGGAAAATGGCGGGTGCGTAAGCACTGCCAAACGGCAAACGCAGATATTTAAACACACCCAAATGAGTTTTCACTACACATACTTCTGAGATTCTTCATCGCGCGGTATTTGAAGATACGCGTCACGCACATCAATTTTTGAAAAGTGTAAGGTGTCAGGCAAATCCAACACCTTCCATGAAAACCCTGACATGATAAGCAAATCCAGTAGTATGTCACATAGCTCCGAATAAATCGTGAAATTAAATTAACCAAAGTAATACGAGTAACGAGTGAGGAAATGGAATACCACAGACTAACACAAGAATGCCTAAATGCATGTCATACCTTCCCACCGTGAGACAGACGCAGTTCCGAGGGGAGAAACGAGAACAGAAGCCGAGAGCAGAACCGTGTTAAGCTAGAGGGCCCTACGATAAGGGACTGACACCCACATCTCCAGCTAACCACCAGGACCACCCCCAGTCCATGTTAAAAGCTAGAGCCCTCCAGAAGAACAGTATAGATCTTACGATATCATTAAAAGGGCCACACCAGCCGCAAGTTTTAGCGTGAGACTTTTTCGCGTCTCTGTTACGTTGCAAACGTTAAAAACATTGCCCCACCACGAAAAGTAACCGCCAGGACCACCCCCTAGGTCATGTTTAAAGATAGAGCCCTCCAGAAGAACAGTATAGATCTTACGATAACACGAAAAGGGCCACACAACTTGCATGTTTTAGCGTGAGACTTTTTCGCGTGTCTGTTACGTTGCAAACTTTAAAAACATTGCCCCACCACGAAAAGTATAACGTTTCTCATTGGATAGACAGAATTTTTGTAGGTGGAGCTTAAGGTTAACATTGAGACCCTGATTGATCAGATGAAAACACAGCCAGATAGATTTTTTTTAAACCAACTTCGGTAAATTTTAGTAAGGAGAAGTTAGGAGAGAGTTGCTTCCGAGTCGGCGAGGTGCGTGGAGCTGTGCCGACCGACGCCCCCTGACACTGCCTAACCAACGACAACGTAATGAACGCACGCGATGCCGCATAACAGCGCATAAAGCTTCACTCAGAACTGCAGAAGTCTCATCTGTTACACCACCGTTTTGCGTAATAGTAGTGTCGATCTCCAATTAAAGCTCATGGTATTCACATTTGCTACGTAAGTTAAAATCTGAAACGCGATGATTTTTCTGTTACATAATTATTGAGAAGCCACATCAGCCACTGTAATTTACAACAAGTTAGATGAGTAAGTAAAGACAATTGAGGGTCACTGTAGACCATTTTGATAGTTTTCTCTTTTGTGAAACTTAATTTAAACCTATATTATAGATGTGATATGGCATAGGTCATCCTTCGATCCATTGTAGAACTTGGAAACCAATTCAGGGAATATTCGTTCATATTTTTGTTGAACGCAGTTGGTTTTTATCATCCTGTATTAAAACATTTCCTTTTATCAATAGTGTAATTTATAAACAATATTTTGTGAGTAGAATAAAATTTCCAATGGAAAACTTAATTGCTTTTTCGACGTTATTTTACCAGCTAACTAAAAATAGGAAAGCCTTGAACCCCTTCCACTAAATTTAGTTAGTATGAAGATTCTTTTACACGGAGTGCAGTGGAGCTGATGCTGAAATCATTAAGTATTTGGTTATATCATCGCTAGTCTCACTGAACTCTTCTGAACTCTACATGTCATGTGTGGTCTGGCGTCTCCTTACCAGCAACAGATCCCAGGTTCAAACTAGTCAATTCCCTAAAAAACACGCTCAGAGCATCGTTGCGCGAAAGTGGTAGGGAGACACGACATAGAACAACAGACACCATGCAGAATGTTAGAGAATGGCGACCCTGCCAGGATGGTAAAATACCATGATTTAAGGTCGACCACATGCCTAACTAGGTCAGAAAAATAACTTGTTGAAAAATTTTTGTAACCAAATTTTTTTTCCTAAAGTTATAAATAGTCGAAAACAGTAGCTGCAGGGATAGATAGTAAGAAAGTATTCAATACAACGTGAGACATTCTAGCAGAGACAATAGCATAATTAAGTTATTAATTTTAATATTGTTAGAATTAAGTTTTCTCTCCAATGCAAGCGCACAGTTGGCGGATACATTGTTGACAAGTTGGTTCTGAATGGATTGTCAAGTCGTGTGTGCAAAAAGTTTATGAAACGCGTGAGATCGTATGAGCGCATGTTGACGCGAAGTAGGGCGCGTGAATTGCTTTTAAAACAGAAAATAAGGGATTCGGAAAGATTAGCAATGGCAGATCGAGACCTTGACCGAATTGAGGTAGAGACCCAACATGAAGACGGACAGAGAATAGAGGACAGTACAACAGACGATGCAGTATCGCGAGAAATATGACAGATAACGCACCATAACGAGGATAATGTACGCCAAGGCACAGAAAACCTAGGTCAGCATACGACAGAAGAGCAGGAAAGTAGAGAGACAGCCGATGAGGATTCTAACTTGCGTCTTGAATACGTAGAACCCATAGTACAAGTAATCAGTGCTCCCTCACAACAGAGTACAAGGAATTCGAGCAGAAACGTGTCACCGCACAGTTCAATGCAATCGGTTGCAAACCAACACTTGGGCGAAAACACAGAGCGTAGGACGTCGGAAGAAAACGCAATAGGACCCACCAATCTGGCAGAATTATTACAATTAATGACGGAAACCATGACAAGACAAAATAAAGAAATTGCGAACCAAATTAAAATTCAGAATGCAGAAACGACGAAACAAATTGCAGAAACCACCAGACAAATGCGTGAGATTAAAGAACAAAACAAAAAATTTAGTTACACCTAAGCCATATTGAAGACGAGGCAAAAGAATCTCGAGAAGTGATAGGGAACTTAGTAACAGGTCACAATCAATTGAGAACAGCCATTGACAAGGTACAAGCGGACGTACAAACATTGCGTAATGACACTCAGGACGAGATCAAAACATTACATAACAACACCCAGGGAGAAGTCAAGAAACTAGAGAAACAGATAAACGTAATTACTAGACAAGCAGCAGGTACAGCGATTGAAATTGTTGAAAACAGTGTGTCACACAAACGTATCACAAAAGCAGCGCTGAAAAGATATGATAACCGCATAGTCAAAATAGAAGCGCAAACGAAGCGACAATTTCAGAAATTGTGAACAGAGTTGTTGCAAACCATTGAAGAGCGTAGTGAACAGGATCGAACGAGCACTGAGTCTGCAACCACATCCGTATCTGTAACAGCACCGGAGAAACAAGCAATTAACGAAGATATCATGCGTTTTCGATGCCAATCACAGGCGGAAAATAACATACGTAAAATCAGACAGCCTGCACCGCAACAAACACGTTTCGAAATTCTTGATGAACAAACCGCACCACAAACACATGCGGAACCAAAAATGTATGTTTCAAGACAGTTTGGATCGTGCAACGTAGCAACAAGGTTAGCCAGACAAGATACCGAACCAATACCTGACAATGGAAAGCCAGGTCGCGAAGAGTACAGTGCAATGCATTCAGCTACACGTTCACAACCGATGGAAGAAAATTATTTTGTACCACTCCAACGATGCCACGCAAGGGTACGCGAAAGTTACAGTGGACAATATCTAATGGATCTACCACAACCGGAAAGAACGACGGGAGAAATGATCAGAAACAAAAGTGGCGAAGAATCGCGAACTTCATATGGAACTATGACGAAGTACGACAACGATCATTTCCTCACAGTCAGAAAATTTCAGCACTTTCGAGAAGGAAACTCATTACATCCACGAACTTTTATTGATCAATTCCGAGTAGGATTACCAGAACACTGGACGCTAGCACACAAATTAGACTTTATATGTGCACACATGTCAGGAACAGTCGCAGAAACCATGCAAAATGTTGCAGCGACATGCCGATCGTACGAAGATTTCAGAGAGAAGTTTCTCTCACGATATTGGTCCAGCGAAGCACAGAACAGAGTGAAGCACGAATTATTACAGAACCCATATTTTGAAAATTATTCGAATTAATGACAAAGAAAAATCAATGCTTAGATGTACCATACAGTGACGGAGAGTTGATTAAATTATGCGCGATGAAGTTATCATTGAAATACCAGCAAGCATTAGTAGGTCGCGGAGGCAATGACGTCGAAGCATTTAAAGGTATTCTAAGGGAACTAGAGTTCATATTTTCGGAAGATGACGCAAGAAAAAGACGAAGCGCACGTGAAAACGAAAGCAAAAAGCAGTGGAATCCACAAGACACAGTACGAAAAAACAATAATTACGAACCACGTGATAACTTCGCACCAAGAAACGACAACAGATTTCAACAAAGAACCGGTTATGGATTTAGAAGAGAATATGGCAAATATAATTCACCCAGGAACGACAACAACTATTACAGAGGGAGTAACAACAACCGGAACGGGTATTGGAACGCCAATAGACCGACAAATTATCAACAAAGAAACCAATATCAACAAGCTGAACAAGAAAAGAAAATACAGATAGAAGAGGTGGAGGTAAGACCACGAAACCCCGATAAACGTTCGAATTCACAGCTAAGTGCCCATGCCAAAGACAATGACGCAGCGATCCAGGACAATTGCAGCACCTTGAACAGAGAAGTAAATACCTTATCACGAGAAGAGAAGAAGGAAGAAACAAATCCGCAGGGACCAGATGAAAACGAAGACAGGAAAATAACAATATTGTGTTGGGACGAAATTAATTGGGAGAACACTGACGAGGAAGATGAATTACCAGAGGCATGCACAACGAATGTAGGAGGAAAGGACGAAGTAATGAGTATTGCAGAGCTATTTGAGATGGAAACTAGGGAAAGCGAATCCAATCAGGATAATGCGCAGTCGACAGAAGTTGAAAATAAGTTACTAGTGGGCACACAACCCAACGTATATAATGAAGGAAGTTATGAAGCGATAATTAGAGCATTTAGATGCGATTATGTGGAAGTAGCGACGAAGAAGGAGAAGATGACGAGGATGAGGAAAAAGTAGAGGATGTTGAAGAAAGCGTAAATGAAGGAAGAAATAGAGAAGAGGAAATAAAAGAGAGAGAAGTAGCAGTCGAAGTTTATCCTACAGAAAGTTCGAATTCACAGGGAAATTCCTGAAAAGACTCATGTATGATTCAGTGGAGGATTCATTGATGCAAGAAGAAGAAGAACAGAACCAACCCTTTCAAATTCAATCAATTGTGAAGGCAATGGTAAAGCATATCCCAGTCAATATTGTATTTGATAGGGGAAGTGAACTGACTGCGATTTCAGAAAATTTATTCATGCAGTGTAATGCCAATGAGGAATTGCCAGTTCTGAAAACACGTAAGATTAAAGTAAGAGGTCCTATTAGAAAGAATGCTGCGGAAGTTACGAGACAAACAAGGTTAACTCTTTCGTGTCAAGGTCAAAAGATCGAAGCCAACTTCGTGATTATACCTAAACTAACTGTAGATTTGATTATAGGTGCAGATTTTTTAAATGAGAGAAAAAGCGATAATATTTATGGGGAAAGGTAGCGTAACATTCGGGAATGTCACACTTCTCTTTGAGCAAAAGCTAAAATTAGAAGAAATACTAGTTATAAACAAACAATTAAGAATGACACGGGATAAAGAGGATGAAGATTTAGAGTGGTATGCACAAAAGGGGGAATCGCCTCAATTCGTGTTAGAAGTCCATAAAGAAATCGACGAAAAATTGCAAGAAGTTCAAGGTATTTCGGAACACAGTAAAAGGAATTAGATGGTATTTTACGAGATAAGGCAGAGGTACTTTTACCTAATACTGGCAGTATTAGACACTTTCAGTACAAGTTTGAAGTAAAACAGCACAAACCATTTAGAGTGCCACCCTATACAATCCCATTAAGCTACAGGAATAAAGTATTTCAGGAGATATCTAAAATGTTAGATGATGATATGAGCCAGCTACCTCCACATATAACAGCCCGCTCCATATTGTACAAAAACGAGATGGGAGCATCAGGTTAGTGCTTGATTCCAGACAGATCAACACAATCATAATCACTGAGACAGATCGCCCAGAAAAATTAGAGGAATTGATACAAAACTTCCACGGTGCTAAGATATTTTCATCAATTGATTTACGGAGTAGTTTCTGGCAAATAGAATTGTCCCCAGAATGTAGAAAATTTACATCATTTATCGTATTCGGTAGATGTTACCAGTTTAAACGATTGCCATTTGGTTTAAACATATCATCAGCAGCGTTTATTAGGGGATTTAATACTATACTCAGTCCTGAAATTTTACAATAAATTACTTGTTATGTTGATGATGTGATTACAGCAGAACCCTCTTGGAAACATCACATCGACACATTAAATCAGTTTTTACAGATCATGAAAGAGCATGGGGTCACCGTAAATATAACAAAATCCAAATTTGGAAGGCGAGAGGTCAAATTTCTAGGACACATAATTTCAGAGAAAGGGGTAATGCCCGACCCAGAAAAACTAACGGCAATCAAAGAATTCCGTACTCCATATAATAAGAAAACTCTCAGAGGATTTCGAGGTCTCACCAGATTCTATAAAAAATTTATTTGGATCGACTCTCTCGCAACACCACGCCTATGTGCATTGACTGGAAAAAACACGCCATGGGTATGGGATCAACAAGCCAATGAAGAATTTTTAAAAGTGAAAAACGCACTAACAACAGCACCGATTTTGGCACATCCTGATCTAACACAAAATTTTTGTGTGGCCACTGATAGCGCGAAAACAGGTTTAGGAGTTGTTTTATTCCAAGAATACGAACAGGCAGGGCTAAGATCATATAGAACAATTGCATTTGCCAGGCGGGTACTCACAAAAAGCGAGAAAAACTATTCAGTCACAGAACTGGAAGCATTGGCCATTGTATGGGGCTTCCAACGTTTTCGATACTTCCTATTCGGAAGAAAAACAAAAGTATACACTGACCACAAAGCATTAGAATTTCTGTTATCCGCCAAACTAACTTATGGGAGGTTAGCCAGATGGATGTTAATACTACAAGAATTTGACTTCACTATTACACACATACCAGGACCAGCGAATGTATTAGCAGATGCTTTATCACGATGTCCACAGGGTGCATCCAATAATATAGGTTTGGAAGCAGCAGAAGACCAGTTTACAATGTACTATATGAAACAAGTACCTTTCGAAAACTACATTACGACAGCATTGAAAAACATAGGCAAAGAACAGGACAAGGATCCCTAAATACTAGGAATCAAACACAAGTGGAGAAGTAAGGATTTTCCAGACATTCGACAGCACTATCTCGTAAAAAACAATGTTTTATTTTTTAGACAAAATGTTGCAACGAATGAATTTTTAATTTATATCCCAGATAAACTAATTAATAAGTACATATGGTATACACATTTAAGTAATGGCCACTTTGGACCAAAGAAATGCTTTTTAAAAATAAAACAAACAAGCTATTTTCCTAATATGGAAAGACGAATTAGAACAGTATTAGTCAAATGAAAAAAATGTATGAGGGCTAAACACGTCACTTTCCAAACCAAACCACCTATGTTTCCAATAATCCCTAAAAAATTAAAACAAATAGCTGCAACAGACTTGATGGGACCCCTCCCACGCACAAAAATTGGATATATTTTCATATTTGTCGTTTTGGAACTTACTTCTAAATATGTTACCTTGACACCATTAAAACGGGCAACAGGTCTTACTATAAGTAAAGCATTTAGACAAGATTTTCTCAGAGAAGTAAGTCGACTGGAACGAATAATTCCAGATAATGGCCCACAATACAAATCAATGCAATGGCAGAACACGTTAAAACAACACAAAATAAAACCCATCTACATATCTAAGTACAAACCTAGCATAAATCCAGCAGAACGATCTATGAAGGACATAGGCACTTTAATCCGATTATATGCAGGCAAAAGACACAACACTTGGGATATATACCTTAAAGATTTTCAAGAAGTAATAAATGAAATGCCACACAGCACTACACTACTACCCCCCAGTTACTGTACTTAAAAATATTGAACCCCCAAACATAACCAGAGAAAATGTTAGATTTCCTATTTTACCACGTAGACAGCACAAATAAGTCATAGCAACAGCACTCTCCAACATCTAAAAGGCAGCCATTAAAAGAAAAGAAAGAGGAGATAGAACAGCAATTAAAAGAACATTCTCAGTAAGCCAGAAAGTATTTGTAAAAACACACCATCTCTCAGTAAACAGAAACACAAAATACATAAGTTTTATGCTGCATACAAAGGACCTGTCATAATTAACCAAATTGCTCATGATAATGCTGTGGAACTAATGAACCCAAAAACATGCAAAACCTTAGGACTTCACCATGTGAGCCATATCAAAAAGTTTGAATATTAATTTTATTACTGGTAAATAATCAGCACAATATTTCAAGATTATGTTGCAGATAAGATCGTCAGGAGAAAGAAGAATGAAGAGAGAGGAAGGTGGGAAAAAGAAAGTAGTTTCAATAAAAACAAAAACAAAAATAACACCAATAGCACCATAGATTAAGGTGAAGGGATAAAGTGTAGATAGTCTAACAGCATGAAATAGTAAAATGCTATACACCACGACACTACACAAAAATAAAAAACCAATTTGAGGATTCTTGTAGAAGTTAAGACTCAAAATATCTTAGAATTGTAACATGGAAAGGGCGCCAAAATTTGTAAACCTTTTTAAGAAGGCGTAAAACAATGTAAGTACCAGACATATGTTAGATGATGATAAGTAAAACTTTTTGTAAGAACCATTGTAACAACTCCAGTAAAGACCAGATGCAACGCGAGAAGTATCAAGAAAGAAAAGGACGTAATTAGCAAGACACAATTCCTACAAGGCAGAAGTGTTGAGAGAAGGGAAAGGACAACGAGACCAACAGAGGGCCCTTGTAGCTGAAGTGGGCAGTAAATCTGCTGAACCACAGAGTGGCGGAACCCTGCTGGGACAGAACACAGAACCACAGAGTGGCAGAACATGGAAGGCCAAGAGGGTCTTGGAATGCCCCGAATCAGCGGAGCGAACAAAAAGCAGCCCGACGAGAAGATTGCTTGGGCAAGCCACCACTGGCAAAAAAATATGTGTAAAAGTTACACTACTGCTATTAAACACCACGCTGATGCACAAAACTGAAGAAAACTTCCACAAAGTAAAAATGACACGCCCAAACAATTTATCAAACTGTAACTAAGAGGAGAAATTCAAAGCGACTAGTTATCAATAAATATTTCCATATCCTGCCCAGAGAAGAACCAAGAAGCAAGTAAGAAGTAGAGAAAAAGCAGGAAGAACAGAAGTTGAAGATTCGCAAGATTGAGACCAAGAAAGAAGATGGCTGAAGAATAGACGACATACCTTCCCAAATCCTTATCCTATTGTAAACTAGTCATCTGCGAAGTATTACAACGAAAAAGGATCGCTTTCAGCGACACGTAACGATGACTTTCACGCAGACAAAGCCAGTAAACCACGATATTCTGCACTCAAAGCTCCATTCCATTATGAGACTTCCACAACAGCAACACACACTTGCAAAGCCAACAAGGAACGACGAACGAAGCTGCACATCAATTACTTGCCCACATCCATCTCGTTCAAGTCCATCACCTTCATGCAAAAACATTCGCCAACCTCATGCTTAAACATTCATAGGATTGTGCGAATGTGTGAAATCAAACTATGTGATGTAGGAATTGTGCAAAAGAAACGTGTGAAAAACTAAATAAGTTAAGCACACCAGACAGCTAATACACTACAAAATAACAGTCACCGACTATGGACTTAAGTAAAAAATAGACAGTCCATAAAAATAAGTCATTAGTTCTGAAATGGACATTATATAAAGAACAAACGTAAGGTATAATAAACACTAAAACTATATGCCACTTATTTTCTCCTCATAAAAATAAAAGAATATCTATATTTTACTTGTTTTCTCCTTATAAAAACAAAGAATAAAACATTATCTTGTTGGATGTTTCCCCTTTTTTTTAACATTTGTACCATTTTTAAGATAATATCTTAATACTTGTGTATGTATATTTCTTTGTCAAAGCAATTCTTGGAAATAATTCTTATTTGTAAGTGTAACTATGTTGAAATGAGTGTCTAGAAAGAAAAACATTTTACTTGTACACGATATTTAGAAAATGTGTTAGGAATACATTTAACTTAAATACTACATTTATAAGAAAAAATATTTCTAAGAAAATCGATGTGAAAGACTCCTCACTTTCGATAACAAACTTCCTAAAAAACCAACTTCGCACTTAAATAAAGAAAATAATTAAAAATTAATAATAATAATAATAGCATAAAAATATTCTTCTCTTGTCAATATAAACATATTTTTGAGAATAATGTGGAAGAATATAAAAATATAAATTAGTAATACAAACTAGCATAGAACCAGAATAACGTGTCTGAACAGTAGGCAACAAAATGTAGATAAAGGAATAATTTTTGACAGACTTAGACAACCATTCAATCATTGCCTAACTTCAGTGCAAAAATTAAGTTCGAAGCGTGGTGATATGTAAGGTGTCAGGCAAATCCAACACCTTCCATGAAAACCCTGACATGATAAGCAAATCCAGTAGTGTGTCACATAGCTCTGAATAAATCGTGACATTAAATTAACCAAAGTAATACGAGTAACGAGTGAGGAAATGGAATACCACAGACTAACACAAGAATGCCTAAATGCATGTCATACCTTCCCACCGTGAGACAGACGCAGTTCCGAGGGGAGAAACGAGAACAGAAGCCGAGAGCAGAACCGTGTTAAGCTAGAAGGCCCTACGATAAGGGACTGACACCCACGTCGCCAGCTAACCACCAGGACCACCCCCAGCCCATGTTAAAAGCTAGAGCCCTCCAGAAGAACAGTATAGATCTTACGATAACACTAAAAGGGCCACACCAGCCGCAAGTTTTAGCGTGAGACTTTTTCGCGTCTCTGTTACGTTGCAAACGTTAAAAACATTGCCCCACCATGAAAAATAATCGCCAGGATCACCCCTGAGCCCAAGTTGAAAGTTAGAGCCCTCCAGAAGAGCAATATAGATCTGACGATAACACTAAAAGGGCCACACCAGCTGCAAGTATTAGCGTAAGACTTTTTTGCGTCTCTGTTACGTTGCAAACTTTAAAAACATTGCCCCACCACGAAAAGTATAACATTTCTCAGTGGATAGACAGAATTTTTGTAGGCGGAGCTTAAGGTTAACATTGAGACCCTGACTGGTCAGATGAAAACACAGCCAGATAGATTTTTTTTAAACCAACTTCGGTAAATTTTAGTAAGGAGAAGTTAGGAGAGAGTTGCTTCCGAGTCGGCGAGGTGCGTGGAGCTGTGCCGACCGACGCCCCCTGACACTGCCTAACCAACGACAACGTAATGAACGCACGCGATGCCGCATAACAGCGCATAAAGCTTCACTCAGAACTGCAGAAGTCTCATCTGTTACACCCCCGTTTTGCGTAATAGTAGTGTCGATCGTCAATTAAAGCTCATGGTATTCACATTTGCTACGTAAGTTATAATCTGAAACGCGATGATTTTTCTGTTATATAATTATTGAGAAGCCACATCAGCCACAGTAATTTACGACAAGTTAGATAAGTAATTAAAGATAATCGATAGTTTTCTCTTTTGTGAAACTTAATTTAAACTTAGATTATAGATGTGATATGGCATAGGTCATCCTTCGATCCATTGTAGAACTTGGAAACCAATTCAGGGAATATTCGTTCACATTTTTGTTGAACGCAGTTGGTTTGTATCATCCTGTATTAAAACATTTCCTTTTATCAATAGTGCAATTTATAAACAATGTTTTGTGAGTAGAATAAAATTTCCAGTGGTAAACTTAACTGCTTTTTCGACGTTATTTTACCAGCTAACTAAAAATAGGAAAACCTTGGACCACTTCCACTAACTTTAGTTGGTATTCACAAGGAGTGTAGTTGAGCTGACGCTGAAATCATTAAGTATTTGGTTATCGCTAGTCTCACTGAACTCTTCTGAACTCTACATGTCGTGTGTGGTCTGGCGTCTCCTTACCAGCAACAGGTCCCAGGTTCAAACTAGTCAATTCCCTAAAATCACGCTCAGAGCTTCATTCCGCGAAAGTGGTAGGGAGATACGACATAGAACAGCAGACACCACGCAGAATGTTAGAAAAGTAGCGTCCAGTTCCTAACCTGTCCACGATATTCTGAGGGAGTGGCAATGGATAAGTATCAACATAGTTTGTAGGCTGACTGTAGACTTTAATTCAGCACCGAAGTGAACGCGGTATCTGGTGGTTTGGGAAGCAAAACCAGTGGACATGCCCGTTAACTAGCCTCTATGGGCGCAATAACTCCACGGTCTTGCAATTCTTTAAGTTCAGCAGTGACTTTGTCCCGTCATGCAATGGGAGCAGTTCTGTTCCGATAAAATTTCGGCTGAGTATTGTCATTCAGAGTCATATCTGCAACAAAATTGTCAGCCTTGCCTAAACCTTCAAAAAAAAAGGGTTCCGAGATTTCATTGCGCAAGCTACGTACACTGTTTTTTGCACGAAATGCAGACGGTGACAACACATTGTCCTGTATGTTAAAGCCAAACAATTCAAATGAATCAAGACCAAATATGTTACCACAATCGCGTGATTGTAGCACTGTAAAAGTCACTGTTCGCGTATGCGCAAGCTTCTTCATCTCCCAGTACCTACTGCAGCCTAGGCCGGCCGAAGTGGCCGTGCGGTTAAAGGCGCTGCAGTCTGGAACCGCAAGACCGCTACGGTCGCAGGTTCGAATCCTGCCTCGGGCATGGATGTTTGTGATGTCCTTAGGTTAGTTAGGTTTAACTAGTTCTAAGTTCTAGGGGACTAATGACCTCAGCAGTTGAGTCCCATAGTGCTCAGAGCCATTTTTTACTGCAGCCTACATCCTTCTGAATCTGCTTAGTGTATTCATCTCTTGGTCTCCCTCTACGATTTTTACCCTCCACGCTGCCCTCCAATGCTAAATTTGTGATCCCTTGATGCCTCAAAACATGTCCTACCAACCGATCCCTTCTTCTAGTCAAGTTGTGCCACAAACTTCTCTTCTCCCCAATCCTATTCAACACCCCCTCATTAGTTATGTGATCTACCCATCTAATCTTCAGCATTCTTCTGTAGCACCACATTTCGAAAGCTTCTATTCTCTTCTTGTCTAAACTATTTATCGTCCATGTCTCACTTCCATACATGGATACACTCCATACAAATACTTTCAGAAACGACTTCCTGACACTTAAACCTATACTCGATGTTAACAAATTTCTCTTCTTCAGAAACACTTTCCTTCCCATTGCCAGTCTACATTTTATATCCTCTCTACTTCGACCATCATCAGTTATTTTGCTCCCCAAATAGCAAAACTCCTTCACTACTTTAAGTGTCTCATTTCCTAATCTAATACCCTCAACATCAGCCGACTTATTTCGACTACATTCCATTATCCTCGTTTTGCTTTTGTTGATGTTCATCTTATATCCACCTTTCAAGACACTATCCATTCCGTTCAACTGCTCTTCCAAGTCCTTTGCCGTCTCTGACAGAATTACAGTGTCATCGGCGAACGTCAACGTTTTTATTTCTTCTACATGGACTTTAATACCTACTCCGAATTTTTCTTTTGTTTCCTTCACTGCTTTCTCAATATACAGAGTGAATAACATCGGGGAGAGGCTACAACCCTGTCTCACTCCCTTCCCAACCACTGCTTCCCTTTCATGCCCCGCAACTCTTATAACTGCCAGTTGGTTTCTATACAAATTGTAAATAGCCTTTCGCTCCCTGTATTTTACCCCTGCCACCTTCGGAATTTGAAAGAGAGTATTCCAGTCAACATTGTCAAAAGCTTTCTCTAAGTCTACAAGTGCTAGAAACGTAGATTTGCCTTTCCTTAATCTAGCTTCTAAGATAAGTCGTAGGGTCAGTATTGCCTCACGTGTTCCAGTATTTTTACGGAATCCAAACTGATCTTCCCCAAGTTCGGCTTCTACTAGTTTTTCCATTCGTCTGTAATGAATTCACGTTAGTATTTTGCGGCTGTGAGTTATTAAACGGATGGTTGGGTAATTTTCATACCTGTCAACACCTGCTTTCTTTGGGATTGGAATTATTATATTCTTCTTGAAGTCTGAGGGTATTTCGCCTGTCACATACATCTTGCTCACCAGATGGTAGAGTTTTGTCAGGACTGGCTCTCCCAAGGCCGTCAGTAGTTCTAACGGAATGTTGTCTATTCCCGGGGCCTTGTTTCGACTCAGGTCTTTCAGTGCTCTGTCAAACTCTTCACGCAGTATCATATCTCCCATTTCATCTACATCTACATCCTCTTCTATTTCCATAATATTGTCCTCAAGTACATCGCCCTTGTATAGACCCTCTATATACTTCTTCCACGTTTCTGCTTCCCCTTCTTTGCTTAGAACTGGGTTTCCATCTGAGCTCTTGATATTCATACAAGTGGTTCTCTTATCTCCAAAGGTCTCTTTAATTTTCCTGTAGGCAGTATCTATCTTACTCCTAGTGAGATAAGCCTCTACATCCTTACATTTATCCTCTAGCCATCCCTGCTTAGCCATTTTGCACTTCATGTCGATCTCATTTTTGAGACTTTTGTATTCTTTTTTGCCTGCTTCATTTACTGCATTTTTATATTTTCTCCTTTCATAAATTAAATTCAATATTTCTTCTGTTACCCAAGGATTTCTACTAGCCCTCGTCTTTTTACCTACTTCATCCTCTGCTGCCTTCACTACTTCATCCCTCAAAGCTACCCATTCTTCTTCTACTGTATTTCTTTCCCCCATTCCTGCCATTTGTTCCCTTACGGTCTCCCTGAAACTCTGTACAATCTCTGGCTTAGTCAGTTTATCCAGGTCCCATCTCCTTAAATTCCCACCTTTTTTAGGATTTGGGCAGTATCAGACCTTTATTTTTATTAGTAGGCGATGAATCAATATTTTGAAACCCTTGATTCTTGTAACATGAGTAGACATATCACTAAACGCATTTTTAATACATTAAACATTCGACAGTTGAACAAAACCAGAAAAATCAACAAAGGGTGCTCTGTTGGAAAAAGTTAAACCAGAAAACTGAGGGAAAGTACCGATCGTTCCTTCAAGTAGACAGAATTCACATTCATAGATGTCAGATGTCTCCGAAAAACGCATTTTTCATGTGCCCACGTTTTGCATGATGACTATTCGATCAGGTCTTCGTCATGGGCTTCTCCGACAAAAAAAATTACAGTTGTTTTCCCTTCTTGGTCTTTCGAAATTATAGTCGTCTTTTCCAATCTTTTTTTTTCTTTTTTTTAAATTTCTCTGACAGCTGCTGTTTTCAACGCAGTATGCTACTGGCTCCCTCCTTAAGCGTCCATTCTTATTGTTCTCCAAACGTTTCTTGCGTGGATTAAGTGACAGTATCTCACTTTATTCAAATTTTCGGCGTCAACTAGTTTCTCTTTTTACGCTGACATCAGGAATTGGGCTCAGTTGCAAAAGCGTTTCCCCACGACTCCACAGTTTTAGCGATTGCATTGTTACAAGTATCTGCTTTTTTTGTATTTTCAAGATCTTATTCAACATTTTACACAGTACAATATGCATGGGGAGTGTGCTTGCTGTGAGCGGACACAAGGAGAATTGGCTGCTGTACGTAAACAGCTGGAGACTGCATTGGTCACGGTCGACAGGCTTCTGGCTGCTGCTCAAAGCTGTGGCAACGTCAGGGCGCTAGTAACAAGACTTGCAACACCCTTCGTGCCTTTGCAATCCCCTAGTTGTCGCCACATCTTCTGATATGCAGCATGTGACTGGTTCGTCTTCACGAAAGTGAGTGGCAGACAGCGATGGGTTCGCTTGTGACTTGGCGGAAGGCGAGAGAGGGAATGGGCAGTATGGCTGGCTCCTTACGCCTTAGCAACTGGTACTAATAGGCACGAGGTGCTACCCAGAGCTGATAATACTTCTGAGCCAGCACGGGATGCTTCTCCTGATGGGCCAGGGGCCGATTTTCCTGCCCAGTCCGGACAACTGTAGACAGAGGGTATGCTTGTGATTAAGAGCTCCGACATGAGGCGGCTAATGAAGCCCCTCAGGGAAATGGCATACAGAGCGGGAAAGAATGCCACTGTGCACTCGGTCTGCTTTCCCGGGGTGGAGGGGGGTGTCTTATTCATGACGTGGAGGAGGCTCTGCCGGTGGCCTCTGAAAGCACTGCACTGGGTGTAACCACCTGCATATAGTTGCACTTGTCGCCACTAATGACGCCTGTCCCCTGGCTTCTGAGGCCATCCTCGGTTCTTTTCGGCAGATGGCTGATTTGTGAAGGAAAGTAGCATCGCACGCGGGATGCAGGCAAAGTTAACTATTTTCAGCATCGCACCACGGTCGATCGTGGTCCTTTAGTGTGTAGCAGAGTGGAAGGTCTAAACCACAGGTTGAGACGACTCTGCCACCGTAATGTGAGTGAATTTCTTGACTTCCGCTTTCTGGTGACGAACTGAAGGTTTCCCCTTAATAGGTCAGGTGTGCACTATACGCAGGAAGCGGAAACTAGGTTATTGAAGATTGATGCCGTATTCCTGGACTTCAGGAAGGCATTTGATACGGTTCCGCACTTACGTTTAGTGAAAAAAATACGAGCTTACGGAATATCGGACCAGGTTTGTGATTGGATTCAGGATTTCCTAGAAGAAAGAACACAACATGTCATTCTTAACGGTTCAAAATCTGCAGATGTAGAGGTAATTTCGGGAGTACCGCAAGGAAGCGTGATAGGACCTTTATTGTTTACAATATACATAAATGACTTAGTTGACAACATCGGTAGCTCCGTGAGGCTATTTGCAGATGACACGGTTGTCTACAAGAAAGTAGCAACATCAGAAGACTCGTACGTACTCCAGGAAGACCTGCAGAGGATTAATGAATGGTGCGACAGCTGGCAGCTTTCCCTAAACGTAGATGAATGTAATATAATGCGCATACATAGGGGCAGAAATCCATTCCAGTACGATTATGCCATAGGTGGTAAATCATTGGAAGCGGTAACGACCGTAAAATACTTAGGAGTTACTATCCGGAGCGATCTGAAGTGGAATGATCACATAAAACAAATAGTGGGAAAAGCAGGCGCCAGGTTGAGATTCATAGGAAGAATTCTAAGAAAATGTGACTCATCGACGAAAGAAGTAGCTTACAAAACGCTTGTTCGTCCAATTCTTGAGTATTGCTCATCAGTATGGGACCCTTACCAGGTTGGATTAATAGAAGAGATAGACATGATCCAGCGAAAAGCAGCGCGATTCGTCTTGGGGACATTTAGTCAGCGCGAGAGCGTTACGCAGATGCTGAACAAGCTCCAGTGGCGGACACTTCAAGAAAGGCGATACGCAATACGGAGAGGTTTATTATCGAAATTACGAGAGAGCACATTCCGGGAAGAGATGGGCAACATATTACTACCGCCCACATATATCTCGCGTAATGATCACAACGAAAAGATCCGAGAAATTAGAGCAAATACGGAGACTTACAAGCAGTCGTTCTTCCCACGCACAATTCGTGAATGGAACAGGGAAGGGGGGGATCAGATAGTGGTACAATAAGTACCCTCCGCCACACACCGTAAGGTGGCTCGCGGAGTATAGATGTAGATGTAGATGTAGATGTGCGTAGTGCACATGGAGGTTTTCACGGTCAGAGAACAACCCCTCCCCCCTTTCATGTCCCCCATCTTCCTTGCGATCAGATACGAAATTCCTTCCAAAAAGGAAGATACATCAGTCACAACGATCTCAGAAATGGTCGTCCTCGCAGATCGGATATAGAAAATGTTAGTATGATGTCAGGAAATTACACGAGCATCCAAAGAAAGGTCCCTGAATTAATATCGCTATTTGAAGGTTATGATGTTCAAATAGTATTAGAAACAAGATGTTGATTGGAATCAGATGTGTATAACAATGAAATCCTATGTTGAGATTGGAATATTATCTTGACAGTAGGTTAATCGCCAATGGTGGTGGCATATTTATTATAGCAAAGAGTTCGATAAAATCTAGTCAGGTTATCACGGACTCCAGATGTGAATTAATCTGGGTGAAGTTGAGCATCAAGGGTCGGTAAAAAATGGTAATCGGATGCTTTTATAGACCGCCTTGGTTAGGAACTTCAGTGGTAGAGGGTAAGGACGTTTCAGAGGGATCTTACAGAATATCATTAGCAATTTTCCTATGGATACCAGTGTCATATGAGGTGACTTCAACTTGAAAGGTACCGATTTGGAGAGTCATGGTATCATAACTGATCCCAGAGACAGGCAATCCTGTTACGTTGTTCTGAATATCTCGTCAGAAAACTACTCCATGCAGATGATTAGGGAACCAATTCATGAATAACGTCTCAGATTTCCCAGCGACAAAAGCGATCTAAACTTATCGCTTTAGTTAACGTAGAGGAAGGTGTTAGTGATCATAAGACTGTGATAGCAACTATGACCACGGGTTTTACAAAGAATTTTAAGAAAGGAAGGAAAATAATTTTACTTAGTAGAAGTGACAGGATACAAATTGCATAGACTCTGAGCAGTCAACATCAAATATTTAGTGCTGAAGACGAAGACATTGATCACAAATTGGAAAAATTCAAAAGCATCCTCCAGTATGCTTTATACAAGAATATTCCGCCCGGAAAATGACCGCGACAAGGAGGAAATATTGAATTCGGTCTTCCAAAGATCATGACACGGCCCTTCTTTAAGTAATCGCACGAACGTAGAAACGACAGATATTGAGATAACCGATAGGTTAAAGCAACAACAGTCGCTTAATAATGGAAGGGCATCAGTAGCAGATGATATGTCTATAAGATTCTACAAAGTTGTGTGAAAGAACTTGCTCTCTCCTAGCAGAAATTTGTCTTATATAGCTGGAGCAACGAAGGGTACCTAGCGACTAGCAAAAGCACAGGTTATTCCCGTTTATAAGAAGGGTCGCAGGACATATGCACTTCATTATAAGCGTATATCGTTGGTGTCAATCAGTTGTAGAATGAAGGAACATGTCTTCTGCCCACGTATTATGATTTTTATGGGGAATGCAAACCTCCTATATCAAAATCAACATGGATTTCGCAAACAGAGATCTTATGAAACTCAATTCGCTGTGTTCTTCCGTGAGATCAATAGCGCAGTAGGCAACGGAGCTCAGATTGATGCCATGCCTTGATTTCAGGAAGGCATTTGGCACAGTTCCGCATTGCCGTTTAGTGAAAAATATACGAGCTTATCGAATATCAGGTAGAGATTTGCGACTGGACACAAGTCTTTCTTACAGAGGTCAACACTTCGCTCTTACCGGAACAAAATCAATAGATGTAGAGGTAATTTCCGGAGTACCCCAAGGAATTTTGATGGGACTGTTAACTTTTATAATGTATATAAACGACCTATCAGAAAGTGTCGAAAGCTCTTTAAGACTGTTGACAGATGATACAGTTGTCTAAAGAAAAGTAGCAACAACAGAAGACCGTAGCGATTTGCAGAGTGGCCTGCAAAGAATAGATAAATGGTGCAGGCCCTCACAGTTGACCGTGAACGTGAATAAATGTAACATCTTGCAGATACGTAGGAAAAGAAAGCCACTATTGTGCAACTACACTGCTGATGACAAATTTCTGGAAACAATATCTACAGTAAGATATCTGCGACTAACTATCCAATGCGGCCTTAAGTGGAATGATCACATAAAACAAACAGCAGGAAAAGCAGATGCTCGACTGAAATTCATAGGAAGAATCTTTAGGAAATATAACTGATCCACAAAGTAAGAGGCTTAGAAGGTGGTGGTGGTGGTGGTGGTTAGTGCTTAACGTCCCGTCGACAACGAGGTCATTAGAGACGGAGCGCAAGCTCGGGTTAGGGAAGGATTGGGAAGGAAATCGGCCGCGCCCTTTCAAAGGAACCATCCCGGCATTTGCCTGAAATGATTTTAGGGAAATCACGGAAAACCTAAATCAGGATGGCTGGAGACGGGATTGAACCGTCGTCCTCCCGAATGCGAGTCCAGTGTGCTAACCACTGCGCCACCTCGCTCGGTCAAGAGGCTTAGAAGGCCCTTGTTCGACCGTTTCTTGAGTACTGATCACCAATCTGGGATCCTTACCAGGTAGCACTGATGGAAGAGATAGAGAAGATCCAACGAAGAGCAGCGCGTTTCGTCACAAGACCGTTTTGTCCACGTGAGAGCGTTACAGAGTCGCACAACGAACTCCAGCGGCAGACGCTACAAGAGAGGTGTGCATCGCGGAGAGGTTTTGAGAGAGCACTTTCTGGGAAACGTCGGACAACGTACAGTATTATTTCCTCCTACATTCATTTCGAGAAATGACAGCAAATGCAAATATACCTATATAAACTGTATACTGACAACACTGAACCGCGTCATCGTTAAATTTCGTCTCACTTTTATGTGTACAAAATGGTGTTTATCTCTCTTTCCACATTTTCCTCAAAATTTAAGTTCATTCCATTTATGAGTGTGTGAACAAATTAACTCCACATCTTCCGCAATATTTCTATGATTTATACACCACAGTAAATGTCCTGAATCGCCTTGTGTCTTTCCATTTCTGCGTCATCATTAAACTTCACATCATATATGTATACTCTCTACATATATATCTTCATAATGTATTACACAACTAATAAAGGAAACAAAAAATATTGTAGATATAAATATCTGGAGTGAAGTCGACATTCTAACTCATCCCAAAGTCGTTCTGTCGTGTTCAGGTCAGGACAAATGGCAGGCCAGCCCGTCTCAGGAATATTATTGTCCACAAACCATTGTCTCAAAAATGTTATTTTATGACAGGGTGCATTGTTAAGTTGATACATACAGTCATTGTCCCTGAAATACAGTACATGCCCGCTGTACTCAGTATAAAACCATCTACAATCTCGTCATATACTTCGGCATTTAACGTTTTCTTGACTATAATAAGCGGACCATGCCCTAACCATGATAAACACCCCCGTACCGTAGCAATATCACCTCTGTACTTCACTAATGGCGGGTAACGTTCAGGATTCAATATCATTCGTTTCCAATCATCGACTGTCCACTGGCATCACTGTTTTCACCACATCAATAATTGATTAGCAGTGACTGCAGAATTGTTGAAACTGCTTGACCATTTCCCTACATTCTTTTTAACTCCCTACATACAGTCATTGTGAAAACTGGACTGCTGGTGGCACTTACTTAGCATGCACATTTCCTCCTTAATCTTGGATCTGAATTATTTCCATTCTATATGTGATTCGAAGTGTGCTACTGCTACGTGGCAACTTTTCCAAAAATCTATCTCGTAATCTGTTTATTAATCAAGTGTGCATATACGACTAGTAAATAAAGTCAAATCTCTTACGCTGCACGAAAACTGGAAACTACAGACAATAGCAATAAATGTTAATGATTGCATTTCCAATTATTTCCATGTCTCTATTCTTCTTGATATGGTGAAGGAGTCCTGTAATTACGTCATTCTTGAGGCTTTTATCTGGTTACCTAAAATGACTATTCGCTTGGGGGAACGGCACTAGTCATAAAGATGTTTTCCGCTACAGAGCCAGTCTCTGGGAGGTAAAGTGCAGAGGAGAATGGCCCGACTACCTAGCCCAGCATGGTCGTCGAATAGGGACGGCCAGCTTGCCATAAAACGTCATTATGCGAGATGCGACAGAAATCATTTTTAGCAGAAATAAAAATATGAAAGACAGGAGAGAGCACAAGCCTACAAAGCATGGAAACAACCATTAAGCGCAGACGAGGGAGCTGGAATGTTTGTTCAGGATTTAGTCAAGGGTTCTGTGGTTAGTTTCCAAGATGCTACTCCAGGCGGGTGTAAAATGAGTGTCCTCAACGGAAAATACTGAACGCGATAATGAAGATTTGGCCCTGTTTGACTAACCCCTGAAGCAGATCTTAGGATCCCTTAATGGTGATATTATCTCATCCTTCTTGCTCTTTAACATATAAATTACAACATAAACATGAATGAATGGTTAAGGGAACTAGTGACTATAAAATGATAAATTCTGTTTCTGCTTCTACATTTATTGTAGCTTAAAACCCCTTTATATATTGCAAATATTTATATGTTAACGTCGAATGGACATAAAGAGATACAAATGAATTTCCTTACTAATACGATTGATCAGTTGCCCATATCTGCCCCTTTTTATGGCTACGCGATCTAATATAAATAGCGCGAGATGGGTGACATCTCCTACGTACCAAGCAATAGAAGACACTACTTTCAAAGATGATCTACAGTGGTGTGCCACCTCAGTGGAAACAAAATTTACGTAATCACAGCTGTTTAGCTTCATAGCGCTAATAAGCGCGCCGGCCGCGGTGGTCTAGCGGTTCTAGGCGCTCAGTCCGGAGCCGCGCGGCTGCTACGGTCGCAGGTTCGAATCCTGCCTCGGGCATGGATGTGTGTGATGTCCTTAGGTTAGTTAGGTTTAAGTAGTTCTAAGTTCTAGGGGACTGATGACCACAGATTTTAATTCCCATAGTGCTCAGAGCCAGCTAATAAGCGGAAGCAATTAGCAATATCACCGTATGTACTGCGTTAGGTGCATCGGAGTGATGGTTCTCGTACACGTCTGCGAAAGAACTCCAGGCAGAAAATTTTAGAAAAAAAACCTCATTCAAACTCTAGGACGTCAGAAGACGGTCCTCTGACTAGTATACTCTGATACTGCCTTCTCCTTTCTGTGTTCCACAGATGAGAAACGCGAACTCCAAGCCACAAGGACGGAGTTCAGACAACGTCTCAACGTGAGTATAGGCAGAAGAAGTGCTCTCAATCACTGAACGCTGGGTACTCAATGACGACTCCCTACCCGAGGTCCAGAATCGTCTAAGTTTGCAACAGTACAGTGCCTAACCGTTCTAACTATCAAATCTCCTGAGAGCAAAGACAGCAAGTCTGTTTGTACCAAAAAAATCTGATACTGAGCGACTATCAAACACGGGCGCTCAAAACAAAAGACTCATTCTCTCCACCGCTGGCTTCCCAGCAAAGCTTGACTCCCCTCCGTCATAACTGCAGAAAGTGAATCATACTATCGAAACCACGGAATATTCTCCCTCTCTACAGATTCTTCCAAACGCCGCCCAACCATATTTTAATCTTTCGTTGTCCAGTGCGGAAAGTTTGCGAGGAAATACCTATCCCCATTAATTAGGAATACATACGCTTCTCAGAGTATAAATCCTCGGAGATAACCCAGCCTGCGTGATTTCCTCTCTGCTACATCCAAGATTTTCAGAGTTCCCGAAGTATTATCTGGTTATCCTTCCGGCGCCACTATAAAACCGGGCGGCCGCCACTGTGTTGTGCTTCAGCGCTCAGATGCCCCGACCGTCTGTCTTGGCTACTTCCTGTGCAAGCAGGACCAACACACCTGTGCGGGCTTTTCCACCCAGGGCTTGAGTTACGCCTGCCGTTTCATTTCCACTAGCGTTCCTACCTCTACTAGTATAGGCAATCATACATTACACCGTTTTTATAATAAAGACACTCCGTCACCTTTAATGCAATAAGCGTTCACAACTATTTACAAGGTGTACATGACAATTTCAGTCTTCTTTAAATATTCATATATACGACGCACAACCTGCCAAATTATACCAAATTTCGGTTGTAAATCATGGCAAGGTATGTAGATGAGTTCTTGTAAGGTGCAAAATTATAGCCACCTTACAGTACCCCCACCTAATGAATTATTTTGTGCTAGGATGGGGTAATTCTTATAGTATTATCTCATAGAACACAAAATAATATGACCATCAATTGTCTGTACAAGCGAACTAATAAGAATACGAGGGCAGAAGAACAATTGATTCATGATATGTTCTTCTACAATGATTCTGCGTTCATTCATGGGCTTACTGCCATAAATTTATTTACTACATGTTTATTATTTAAGATGTCTGATCCTTATGTATCGAACAATTTTTCGAGATATGACAATTGGAATATACAATAACACAAAAAATAACCCATGTTACCAAAGAAATTCAATTAACATTACATTTTTTTTCGAAAATGGCAGTTCCCATCTTTCTTAAGACTTAAGGCCCATGCTCCCTGTCATTCATCCATTCCTAAGACATAGGTTGAGGAAAGAAATATTAAAGTATCCTATTCTTTTCAACGTGGTTGTCCAATAAATTACATGTGCTTCATTTAGCCATTAATATCCAAAACAAGCAGCTACGTCAGTTATTCTAGAGGTTATCTATTGGTCATTATACAATTACATAAAATTCTGTGTAATTTTACTTGGTCATATTTATGCTCTTGGCTTGCATTTTTTTTAAAAAAAAAACATCATTTCACATAGTGATTGTCCAAGTCTAGTGTTTCCCTAATGTCTATACTCTTTAAACATTTCAAAAATCTTATGTTCTAAAGCACTGAAAAGTGCATTTGTATTTACTGTGACAACTAATGTTTGTAATAAGAGTTCGCATCGACCACCAATTTTAACTAATGTTCTTGTTGACAATGTATAAAAATGTAATATATTAAAACGTTGAAACCAATAGCCTTATTATCAAAGAAAATGACAAACAATAATTATAAGTAAATAAATACACAAATATTAAAAGACGTCGAAGCACATAGCATCATTATCGAAGAGAATGAGAAACAATATTTTACATGAATACATACACAAATATTTTCTTAAAACTACCTTGAAAATAAGTACAAGATGTTTACAAAAATGCCAAATATATCGGAAACTGTTAGTTTCTAGGTGTAACTGTTCAGTAGTCCTCAAATTATACACCTTTTTTTTATCAATTCGGATTTTGCAACACACTTTCATGTTCATTTGTGTACAGTGATGGAAGCTACAGTTTTTGTGAAGTTTGCTAAGCGAAGATTGGTTCAACACTTGTTTGAGATCGGTCATGATGGATTTGCAAGGCGGTCTTTGAACCCTCAGCCCATTGTTGTAACCATCAGGTAACAAGTCTCTTGCAGATATGATGATGTGGAAGGATCCTCAGAATATACAGCAAGGCAAGTGGGTGTATGTTTTGAAACAGCCAAGATTACATCGAATTTGCACACAGTATGATGGAGGTACAGTCAGGCAGGATCTTTATAGGTCACCTAAAATTTTTCTGCATTGACTGAGAGAAGTGTAACGGTATCTAGTATTCAGTTATTCGTGTTTCTTATTTTTACTATGTGTGTGTTCCTACTCTTCTGTTCTTCATTTTGCTTCTTTCTCTTGATATAAATATTGTATTTTGGATAAGAATATCGGTAATTGTGGGCATGTAGGTTCTCTATTTGGTGACATTATACATGGAATTTGAGTCCTTCTGTGTGACTCTCAGAAGTCAGTGCCAGGTCACTGACTGCTACAGATTATGATGTTTATCAGTCTCTGGCTGGCAGAGAACAGCAGAAGGAAAAGCAAATAGAGATCACAGTTCAGTACAGCTATTAGCAGTTGTGCTGTACGATTAACTGACTGTATCATGTGTGAAATTTGTTCATCTCATCTCCATCGTGTAGTACAATAGTGGAGACAAGTCATTAGTGGCCGTTTAAACACCCATCTTGATCCGACCCAGCAGGTCTGCCACGGATTGCCACACTACCTGCTCAATCGTTGCCTGCTACCCGAGTTCTTCAGGTAGTCGCATTTGAACAGGCCTGTTTGCCCATGTCCATGACATGGCTTTGGCTTACCGAGGACAACCCTTGCTTCCACTTTTCTCTACAGCTGTGTAGTTAGCTTCCCATTCCTACAGGGTGTTTCAAAAATGACCGGTATATTTGAAACGGCATACAAACTAAACGAGCAGCGATAGAAATACACCGTTTGTTGCAATATGCTTGGGACAACAGTACATTTTCAGGCAGACAAACTTTCGAAATTACAGTAGTTACAATTTTCAACAACAGATGGCGCTGCGGTCTGGGAAGCTCTATAGTACGATATTTTCCACATATCCACCATGCGTAGCAATAATATGGCGTAGTCTCTGAATGAAATTACCCGAAACCTTTGACAACGTGTCTGGCGGAATGGGTTCACATGCAGATGAGATGTACTGCTTCAGCTGTTCAATTGTTTCTCGATTCTGGCGGTACACCTGGTCTTTCAAGTGTCCCCACAGAAAGAAGTCACAGGGGTTCATGTCTGGCGAATAGGGAGGCCAATCCACGCCGCCTCCTGTATGTTTCGGATAGCCCAAAGCAATCACACGATCATCGAAATATTCATTCAGGAAATTAAAGACGTCGGCCGTGCGATGTGGCCGGGCACCATCTTGCATAAACCACGAGGTGTTCGCAGTGTCGTCTAAGGCAGTTTGTACCGCCACAAATTCACGAAGAATGTCCAGATAGCGTGATGCAGTAATCGTTTCGGATCTGAAAAATGGGCCAATGATTCCTTTGGAAGAAATGGCGGCCCAGACCAGTACTTTTTGAGGATGCAGGGACGATGGGACTGCAACATGGGGCTTTTCGGTTCCCCATATGCGCCAGTTCTGTTTATTGACGAAGCCGTCAGTAAACCAAATGCTGCCCACATGCATATCGCCGTCATCAATCCTGTGCACTATATCGTTAGCGAATGTCTCTCGTGCAGCAATGGTAGCGGCGCTGAGGGGTTGCCGCGTTTGAATTTTGTATGGATAGAGGTGTAAACTCTGGCGCATGAGACGATACGTGGACGTTGGCGTCATTTGGACCGCAGCTGCAACACGGCGAACGGAAACCCGAGGCCGCTGTTGGATCACCTGCTGCACTAACTGCGCGTTGCCCTCTGTGGTTGCCGTACGCGGTCGCCCTACCTTTCCAGCACGTTCATCCGTCACGTTCCCAGTCCGTTGAAATTTTTCAAACAGATCCTTTATTGTATCGCTTTTCGGTCCTTTGGTTACATTAAACCTCCGTTGAAAACTTCGTCTTGTTGCAACAATACTGTGTTCTAGGCGGTGGAATTCCAACACCAGAAAAATCCTCTGTTCTAAGGAATAAACCATGTTGTCTACAGCACACTTGCACGTTGTGAACAGCACACGCTTACAGCAGAAAGACGACGTACAGAATGGCGCACCCACAGACGGCGTTGTCTTCTATATCTTTCACATCACTTGCAGCGCCATCTGTTGTTGAAAATTGTAACTACTGTAATTTCGAAAGTTTGTCCGCCTGAAAATGTACTGTTGTCCAAAGCATATTGCAACAAACGGTGTATTTCTATCGCTGCTCGTTTAGTTTTTATTGCCGTTTCAAATATACCGGTCATTTTTGAAACACCCTGTATATCGTAACTGATATATAGGGTGTTACAAAAAGTTACGGCCAAACTTTCAGGAAACATTCCGCACACACAAAGAAAGAAAATATGTTATGTGGACATGTGTCCGGAAACGCTTAATTTCCATGTTAGAGCTCATTTTAGTTTCGTCAGTATGTACTGTACTTCCTCGATTCACCTCCAGTTGGCCCAATTGACGGAAGGTAATGTTGACTTCGGTGCTTGTGTTGACATGCGACTCATTGCTCTACAGTACTAGCATCAAGCACATCAGTGCGTGGCATCAAGAGGTTAGTGTTCATCACAAACGTGGTTTTGCAGTCAGTGCAATGTTTACAAATGCGGAGTTGGCAGAGGCCTATTTGATGTATGGATTAGCACGGGGCAATAGCCGTGGCGCGGTACGTTTGTATCGAGACAGATTTCCAGAACGAAGGTGTCCCGACAGGAAGACGTCCGAAGCAATTGATCGGCGTATTAGGGAGCACGGAACATTCCAGACTATGACTCGCGACTGGGGAAAACCTAGAACGACGAGGACACCTGCAATGGACGAGGCAATTATTCGTGCAGTTGACGATAACCCTAATGTCAGCGTCAGAGAAGTTGCTTCTGTACAAGGTAACGTTGACCACGTCACTGTATGGAGAGTGCTATGGGAGAACCAGTTGTTTCCGTACCATGTACAGCGTGTGCAGGCACTATCAGCAGCTGATTGGCCTCCACGGGTACACTTCTGCGAATGGTTCATCCAACAATGTGTCAATCCTCATTTCAGTGCAAATGTTCTCTTTACGGATGAGGCTTCATACTAACGTGATCAAATTGTAAATTTTCACAATCAAAATGTGTGCGCTGACGAGAATCCGCACGCAATTGTGCACTCACGTCATCAACACAGATTTTCTGTGAACGTTTGGGCAGGCATTGTTGGTGATGTCTTGATTGGGCCCCATGTTCTTCCACCTACACTCAATGGAGCACGTTATCATGATTTCATACGGGATACTCTACCTGTGCTGCTAGGACATGTGCCTTTACAAGTACGACACAACATGTGGCTCATGCACGATGGAGCTCCTGCACATTTCAGTCGAAGTGTTCGTACGCTTCTCAACAACAGATTCGGAGACCGATGGATTGGTAGAGGCGGACCAATTCCATGGCCTCCACGCTCTCCTGACCTCAACGCTCTTGACTTTCATTTATGGGGTCATTTGAAAGCTCTTGTCTACACAACCCCGATACCAAATGTAGAGACTCTTCGTGCTCGTATTGTGGACGGCTGTGATACAATACGCCATTCTCCAGGGCTGCATCAGCGCACCAGGGATTCCATGCGACGGAGGGTGGAAGCATGTATCCTCGCTAACGGAGGACATTTTGAACATTTCCTGCAACAAAGTGTTTGAAGTCACGCTGGTACGTTCTGTTGCTGTGTGTTTCCATCCCATGATTAATGTGATTTGAAGAGAAGTAATAAAATGAGCTCTAACATGGAAAGTAAGCTTTTCCGGACACATGTCCACATAACGTATTTTCTTTCTTTGTGTGTGAGGAATGTTTCCTGAAAGTTTGGCCGTACATTTTTGTAACATCCTGTATATATATATATATATATATATATATATATATATATATATATATATATATATATATAGATGCACTCACCAGTGAGGTCATTTATCTTCACATTTATTATTGTTCTATTTGTACACTCAGCCAAGACACTCACTTATTTACTCTTATTATTCTGATCACAATTTCATGTCCAAAGTTAATGTTAAACATAAAAGAACATATTCCTCAACCTACGTAATTTAATTATTAAGTATCTGTTGGCACCTGTATACCTATGAAAAAATACACATAACAGTAGAATTATGATCATCACCAGATCCCAATGTTAATAATCGCAAATACTACTTGTTAAACTACAGGCCAGTATGATATTTATACTAGTCTAACTACAACTCTATTCAAAGTACTACACTGTCGTTGGGTATCACAAAATCGTCCGATCTCATGGCTCTTTGTCTCAACGTGGATGTCGTCGTGACTATCTGTGAACAAGAAAGTGCACGTCTGCACAAACATACACAAATGAATGATTAGGTGGACCTCTTCTTCATTTCATGCTTTGGCTTGCTTCCTGTGGATAATCATAAACTACATAGCAAGTTTAGTAGAAATTTACTGATACTTTCTTTAATCATACTGTCACGTACCTTCTTTCAAGTTTTTACTCAGTAATACCTTCTCCGTCACTGTCATTTTTCCGGAGCTGTTGCTGTTACCTTTATCTGTCGTTAACTCTTTCTTTTATGTTAATAAAGTTACATTTTACTTTCCTAGTGGTACCTGTAAATGTAAAGATTTTAGTACACTATATAAAATCACTGCTATTCAACACGACTACCATGCCCTTATGTATTACCCACGATGTCATGTGCTTTGAACGTATAGCATATCTTACTTTCCTTTATTAATTTTTACGTGTCTATATCCCCTTATTTCACTTCCATTCCATGTCGCTATAACAGTCAAACTATATTTCGGTGCGCTCATACAGTATTCCGCATGTACACAATTCTTCTGTCTCTCTGAACAGCATATATACAACACTTCCATATACAAATAACAGTGCGCTCTCGCGTAGCCACGTGGAACAGGCCACCTAGTGAACTCTCGTTTCTCTGAATGCCGACAAATCATACTTGGACGGCACACATGCGTGTCACCGCAAATCACCTCTACCAAGTCACTCATTTGTTACCCCATTGCTAAACATGGAAAATAGACACTCATTTCATGAAGTAGTCCTAAAATCTTTTCCAATGGTAGACATTCTCTGCTAATACGTTCCTCATCAATTGGATAATAAACATACCTATTCACACATCTTTACAACATTTTGTTTGATTTATTTATTTATATATTTATTTTTGCAGTACCACACGTTTCTCATTTTTACTTTATTCCTTCATGGACAGATAGCACATCTTAAACTCCAGACACCATTTAACTTGTTCTCTCATCTTGCTGTGCACATAGTTATAGCGTAAACAAAGAAACATACCCTAACTTTCTCACTCTCGACATGATAATAGCACAGAAAATATTGATAAATCTGCAAATCCCTTCAGTGCAATAACTTAACTTAATTGATAATTATAAAGAATACACACCAGTGGCGTTGGCCTAAAGAACTCATCCTATCACCCCACACAGCACGAAATGACGTTCTTCAGATCTGTATTTAGCAGTATCGGCTACATAAACTCCCACTCAGTCCTCTTTGTGAAAAAAATTACCATTATCAAAGAAATAGCACACATAAATGGAATCAGACTGAAAAGAACAAATATACACTTTCTCTCACATGCCCTTTCTAGGATAAGGTTCATACCAAGTTGCTAACCTATTTCGTAACAAGTCGCTAACTTTTCACGTAACTGTGGTAATCAAATATACTTCAGCTATGACAAGAAGATATAACTGCACATCCTTCACTGCAGTAGGGTGAATAGCCAATGTCATCGCAATTTAGGTATTTACAAGTTCTTATATGAAAATTCCCCACAGTTGAGCATAGGCCAGATGGTAAGGAGTTCCAATGTAAGATATCGGGAACACGTGGATACCTTCCCACTAAATAACTTCGATAAGGCCCAACACATCTGAAAGAACGTGGCCACCCAGACAGAGGCATTAAAGACAATCTACAGAAACTGCACACTCTCAGCAAATGAAAAAAAAAAAATAGACTCCTTGAAAAGCTCGAGATTTACATCCTCGGCACCATCTCACCACACATTATTCTCAATGAAGACATAGGCTTTCCCAACAGGTTATTTATACATATGTCATAGAACATTTTGAAAACAAAAGACCGTAACTCATTGCCCCTTACAACTAGTAATCATAATATCCTGTTATGAAACGCCTTACAACATAATATAATTTTATGTAAATACTTGATTCGTATAAAGCCCGTGAAAATCCAACATCTGAAAATAGATCTCAGTACACCTTCTTCCAATTTATTTGATGAACATTATTTGACAATGATCATATGTTATAAATCACGTAACGATTTTTATTTTTGTAATTTGTAAATCTGCTACGCCTTCGTCTGTTTAAAATCTCTTTACTTCTTGCATCTAAGTTCTTTGACCATACCCTCTGTATTCAAATGTAAACATTGGATTTTCCGAGTTCATGCCTCATGTATAATTATTAACATCTGGAGTTCCATTACTGTATGAAAAGCGAAATATGGTAGTTGAAAAACATGTTATTTCGATAAATGTGCTGTTAGTGTGTGGTTGCACAATTGTGTAACAAATTTTAGTTCGTAATTTGTTACATCTACTACGTTTCTCTCTGTGTAACATCTATGTACGTCCTAGAGGTAAGTCCTCTGACCATAACTTTCGTACAGTGAGTTGACAAAAGTTCTGCGATACTTCCTAATATCGTATCGGAACTCCTTATACCCGGCGTAGTGCAGCAACTAGACGTGGTATGGTCTCTAGAAGCCGTTGGAATTCCCCTTCAGAAATACTGAGCTATCCTGCCTCTATAGCCACCCGTAACAGCGAAAGTTGCCGATGCAGGATTTTGTGAACTGACCTCCCTATTATGACTCTCAAATGTTTGATGGGACTCACGCCGGGTGATCTGGGTGTCCAAACCATTCACTCGATTTGTCCCGAATGTTCTCCAAACCAGTCGCAAACACCTGTGACCCAGTGACAAGAGGCATTGTCAGCCATAAAGATTCCGCAACAAATGGCTGCAAGTGGCCTCCAAGTAACTGAACATAACAATTTCCACTCAATGATCGGTTCAGTTGGATCAGAAGACTCAGTCCATCCACGTAAACACAGCCCATACGATTATGGAGTCACCACCAGCTTGCACAGTGCCTTGTTGACAACTTGGGCCCATGGCTTCGCAGGGTCCGCGCCAACTTTGAATCCTACCATCATCTCTTACCAACTGAAATTGGGCTCATCTGACCATGCCACGGTTCCCCAGGGTCCAACCGATTTGGTTACTAGCCCAAGAGAGGCACTGCGGGCGATGTCGTGCTGTTAGCAAAGGCACTAGCATCCGTCATCTGTTGCCATAGCCCATTAACACCAACTTTCCCAGCGCTGCCTTAACGGATACGTTCGTCGTAAGTCCCATATTGGTTTCTTTAGTTATTTCACCCACCTTTTCTACTGAGGATAGATGGAGCGAACAGTCCGATCAAGGTGGTCCCTCAGATTCTCGACTGGGTTAAAATCAGAGTAGTTTGGTGGACAGTAGAGTACGAAAAACTCATCCTGGTGCTCTTTGAACCACCCATGCACACCTCGAGCTGTGTGACACGTTAAATTGTGCTGCTGGTTGATGCTATCGTGTCGAAGAAAAACAAACTACATGTAGGGGTCGACATGGTCCCAAAGGTTAGACACATACTTATGTTGATCCATTGTGCCTTCCAGAATGGCGAAATCACCCAGGAAATGCCATGTTCCGCAGATCGTGATGCTTTCTGCTACAGCAGCCTGGACCCCTCCGACGATTGTTTCTGGGTGTTTGTTTTGAGACGTTTCACGCAGTACACGCCAGCAGATATCTGTCCAATTGATCATAAAACATAATTCATCTGAAAAGACCGCCTATCGCCAGTCATTGGACGTCCAGTAGCGGTATTGGCGTGCAAATCCTTGCCTTCTTCGCCGATGAATAGCAATCAGCATGGATGCGTGAACCAGGTGCCTGTTGTGGAGGTCCATAGGCAGCAATGTTCAGTGAACGGTCATTGAGCAGACTCTGTTGGCAGACCCTTGATTCATGTGGACGATTAGTTACTCAATAGTTACGTGTCTGTTCGCATGTACACATCTTTACCACCATCGTTATCCCCTGTCATCTGTATGCTGTGTTGCACCACAGTTGCCTCCGCACCAGATTTGGATAGAGCTATTTAACCACGCAAGGTATACTTTAACTACCAGGCATGCAAATAGTTAACAGATTTAGCCATTTTGAAAATTCTCACACTCTTGACCCGAAAGCCAATGATCATGCCCTTTTGGACATAAGATAAATCACACCATTTCCACATTACGACAATGATGGCAACTTTTTCCTCGTCCCCCGACACGTTTTATATACCCTCCGCTGCTACTGCGGTCACCTGTCGTCCAAGGGAAGAAAATCTGTCGCCTAATTAGGATTATATCTGCAGACGCTTCTTACACAGCGGTTAGTATGGTGCACCAATAAGTAACATAATTTGCATGCTCGTCGTTGAAAATAGGATTCCAAAAATCATCAGTGCAAAGCTAGATGGGAAATGGTATTTTCATGTGCTGTACATTAACGACATGTCAAATAACTTTTACCCATGCTTTTATTCGTTAAATATAGTACATATCAGAGTTAGCTTAAGTAAAGAATTTGAAGTTTAATTTTGCACCACTATGGTCGTCAGTGAAAGTCACAATTACTTTGTTCGTTATTGATTAAATAGTTTATTTGAAAGAGACCAACTTGTAAAAACTTTAATTCATTAATAATTAATAGTTTCTATAGTTCAGAACATTAAGTGTCGTGGTGACTGTGTAAACTATATTTTTCTATTTCCAATGTATTTGTGTAACACTCTTCAAGGGCAAAACAATCGACACTACTGACGTTACAATAAGGAGAAGAGGAAATTGCTTATTGAAGGAGCAGCAGCGAGGAGGTAGTAAGCTGGTCTTTGACACGAGTCCTGGGAGGTGTACCTGGGGGGGGGGGGGGGGGGGGCACCATCATGTTCAGGCAGATGGGAGAGCCATGCAAGGGCGTCTATCTGCATGGCATGTGGTTCGTTCTACATGGGGTCAGCACGGGCTGCCGCCACAAGAGGACATTACAGTCTGCTAATCCTATAAACCTAATTGGGATGGCCATGCTGACAGCCAATGATGATGTCAAGAAGCTATGTCTCAGTGGTCATCTTATCCTCATCCACATCATTAAATACGCGGCAGGCTTCAAGTCGACCTGAGATATCAGCAAACATGTGTATAGTGTTTGCATGCTAATTGCTGTTGAATTTGTTATGGTGTTACCCACACAAGGACACGCTATACCTATGAACAATATTCATTATGTCACACACCTACTTTGAATTCTTACCTAGGTACACACGTGAGACAAGAGACACAGACGTAATCACAAAGAATTAGCAGATGATATGGCTTTGTTTTCTGTTACTTGTGTGTGAATGAACATTACTATTACACTCAACTCTGTATAGAGTTTTGTATGTCAGGAACATAGACTTTTCCTGTTACAAAAACTATTAGAACACTGATCATACGTTGCAACAGGTATATGTGAAGATTATAATGACAGAAAATGTATGTGGTAGAGAAGAGAATGATCCAGTTATTCGTTGTAAGCAGGCTATGGATGAGCTATGGGTGAAGGGCAACAGGTAAATTCCATATTTCTCGATGTCCGAAAAGCATTTGACACCGTGCCCCACAGCAGACTATTAAGGTACGAGCATATGAAATAGGTTACGCTTTATGTGATTGTTTCGAAGACTTCTCAGGTAACTGAACCTACTACGTTCGCCTCGGCGGCGAGTGCTCATCAAACACAAAAGTATTGTCAGGAGTGCCACAGGGAAGTGTGACAGAACCACTGTTATTTTCTATACACATAAATGATCTGGTGGACAGGGTGAGCACCAAACGGCAGCTTTTTGCTGATTATGCTGTGGTGAATGGAGAGGTGTCATAGCTGAGTACCTGTAGGAGGATACAAAACGACATAGACAAAATTGTAATTGGCGTTGTCATTCGCAGGTAGCTCTAAATGTGGAAAAATGTAAGTTAATGCAGAAGAATGTGAGAAACAAACTCATAATGTTCTAATACAGCATGAGTAGTCTGCTGCTTGTCAGAGCCACGTCTATTAAATGTGTAAGCCTAATGTTGCAAAGCGATATGAAACGGAACGAGCATGTAAGGATTGTAGTAGGGTAGGTGAAAAGCCGATTTCGGTTTATTGGGAGAATTTTAGGGAAGTGTGCTTGATCCGTCAAGGAGACCGCAAATAGGACACTAGTACGACCCATTCTTGAGTACTACTTGAGTGTCTGGAATGCGCACCAGTTCGGATTAGAGGAAGACATCGAAGCAGTTCAGAGGCAGGTTACTAGATTTGTTATCCGTTGATTCAAAAAAAATGCAAGTATTACGGAAATGCTTCAGAAACTCAAATGGGAATCCCTGAAGGGAAGGCAATGTTCTTTTCGAGAAACACTGTGGGGAAAATTTAGACAACCGGTATTTGAAGTTAACTGCAGAACGCCTCTGCTGCCGCCAACGTCCATTTCGTGTAAGGACCACGAAGATAAGAGAAATTAGGGCCCATACGGAGCGATATAGATAGTCGTTTTTCCCTCGCTTTGTTTGCTAGAGGAACAAAAAAGGGAAATGACTGGTAGTGTTGCAGGCTGCCCTCCGCCACGCACCGTGCTGTGACTTGCAGTGTATGTATGTAGATGTGGATGGACATGAAAATTTATGCTAGCCAGCCCTTTGATTACGATCGAGGTGTGGCACAAGTTATTCGAAGGAACACTTAATTTGAACTTATAAATCGTGTCACGAGAAGGAATATAAAACATCCAGTGAACATTATCTCTTTGGCATACATGTCATTATGTGTTTCGAACTATCTGTGAAGACAATTCAAGAGATGTACTTTGTGTTTGCCCAAGAATAGTGAAGTGTAAAAATTTTCTTGTGTTTCTTTGTAAGTGCACTTACAGTGTCATTATTAATGGTTTCATCTGTGTGTTGTCAAGAGACTGGTCAGTCGGCCCATTCATAATCATTAGTCAATAAAACTACCTTGGTGTGCACAATCAGTGGTGTAGCTACTTGTGTATATTTGTAAATCTATTATATTTTCTCTAGAAGAATTACTAATTATATATTTTTGTTTTTTCTATTTTGTTAAAACAATCCTGTTTCGTGTGAGACTGTCAGTTTTTAATATCGCAATTACGACACTAATTTACAACTCTGTACTCGAACTGTTAACGCAGGAGACAACTGACACTATATGAGTATTTCTTTAATGTTTTCAGTTCTAACTACGTGATCTTGGTATATACACATAAATTAAGGCATTACTATACATTTTAATGTGTTTCACGTCTTTTGGCAATTAACTAAGTTGTTATAGTAACCATTATTTTCCTTTTGTAGTTTGATTGATCTTGTTATCAATATGTCCATGTGACGTGTGGCACCCACACTTTCAAGCTTAAATGGGCCACCACCAGTAATTTTCATTTAATAAGCTGTTATCCGTTGCGCAACTTTCCATACTTTTAGTTTGCATTATGTTATGGGGAGCTTTCCACCTCTGTAAGACACAGCAGATAGAATCTGTAGCATCCCAACAAACACCAGTACTCTCACCAACTTGTGTCGTAGGTGCAACTAGCTGGATGTGAAAATTATGTCATAAAAACGAAACCTTGATGTAATCTAATTGACTTTGTGTTCACTTCATCTCTCTGGATTCCAAGACGGCCTACCCTTACCAGTTCAAAGGTGGGTGAGGGAAGAAGATGGCCGTATTAGTGGTTGATAATTCTTAGTTCCGCATGGCCAATGTGTTCTGCCATAAACTTGCACCTCTAAGATCCCGATGGCCGTATTAGTGGTTGATAATTCTTAGTTCCGCATGGCCAATGTGTTCTGACATAAACCAGCACCTCTAAGATCGAGCATACTGCCTTAAGCGCTGGTACATGTATCTTCTCTGACGACCCTTCAGCAAGAGTTCTCTTGCTCTCTTGTGTGAAACTTAATTCGTTCTGCCAGAATCAGGGTCTCGCCAGCCTCTGGCAGCTGACCTTGACACTTATAATCAATGATAATTTAATAAACAAGCTAAACAATTTTCTACTCTAATGGATTTTGTCGTGGTCAACCAATAAGGTATGTTTCTCCCTTGGCGTCACAGAGTGTTCAGCACAATGTGGCGGTTTTCAAGTTAATTCCAATGTGAAGACGTCCATGTACACATGTAGGAACTATCCCCTGCCATCAAAATAATTGCTATGAGCCAACAACAGAACCTCTTGCTAAATTCTGAACCAATGTTCCAGCTGATCTCATCTGGGTTTAATGGCTGCTCCCACACTATGTATGCTTGTGTTCTCTCCTGTCCCTCAGATTTTTATTCCTTTTGCTTCTTGCACAGGGTTATTTTATAGCACACTGGCCACCCTCCCTCCACGTCCGGCTGGGCCGAGCTGACAGACCATTCTCCTCTCCATTATACCTGTTTGGAAGCTGACTTACAGCAGGAAACATTTTTTGACTACTGCGATCCCCCCCAAGTGATACAGACATTTCACCAGCCAGCTAAAGGCCTCAAAGCTGCCTGAATTACAAGACTCCCTCCAAATGCCAAGAGAAAAAGAGATATAGAAATAATTAGAAGCGCAGTCATTGGCAGTCGTTATATTACTTGCAATTTGCATGCAGCATAAGGGATTTGACTCGATTTAGCAGTTGTACATGCACATTAGATTAATAAACAGGTTATGTAACAGTTTTTTGGGAAAAATCTGCCATGTAACACTATCAAGTATTTTAAAATTTTCAGTCGCCTTTTTAATCGATAGTCGTCTAGAAAGGACGTTTTTTGCCTTTCTCAGATCTTCTATAATCCATTTCTTTCCCACCTGAAACATAAAAATATATAAGGTTAGATTGTAGTATGACCACATGAGTTTATTCAGCAACGGTGTAGTGCAAATTTGGGTTCGATTCACATTCATACTTTAATTTGATTTGCAGTGAGCTAAGAGGTATCTTAGAATTTTCAGCAGCCTGTTTAATCCACAAAACTCAAGCAAAAGCTTATTTTGCTTTTTCGCATCTTCTGAAATCTACTTTCAACCCATAGTAAACTTATAAATATGGATTCTCTTGAAACTCTGATGGTCAGTCTTCGTTGTGAATGCGATTACCTCAAATGCTTCGACTAATACAACAGATATGTGATGGAAGGTAGGGCTTACCTTGACGCTGTGTAATAACTGGTATAAAGGAAAAGCAGTGAAACAGTCACTGAATTGTGAACAGTGCTGTGGTGTTGCTTGCAACAAACACTTATATTGTCTCGACATCCAAAGAGGATATGTCAACATGGCTTGTATTATAACAGTATAATACAAAATACTGCTCCTACTGAGCTACACTGACCTTCCTGGTTGACAGTTAGTTGACAGAGTGACCAACATTATCCAGGAAAAGAACGACATTAGTCATTTATTTTTTTCAAACGTGGTAGTAGTATATTTTTCTTTCCTGATAATCGCTGCAAGCTCATGACGTCACAATATATGGTGCACCATCTTGATGGGGTCCTTGTCTCTGGAATTATTTGTGTAATGGCTGTGTGCCACACTCACCTGGCTTTCATGTGCTTTGTATATTACTCGTTTTCTGCTGCAAATAAATCTATCCTACATTTTTTGAAACTGGTTTCATCTGGTTCCTTATAGTTAGCTCTTCACAGCAAAAAATTTAACACATCATACCACCGCTACTTGAAGCAGGAGGTGGCAGTTGCCAATGTCCCTATGCGTAGCAGTTTCATTTGATAAGAATGTGTTATCAGAGATTGGCTAGTGCATCTGAAACAGCCGTAATTGGTGACCACATATTTATGGCACAGAGTCCAAGGGTTCCTTGAATATGTTTATCTGTTTCCTGTTACTTCTAATGTAGAAGGAAAATATGATGTAAGAGGTGAACTTTGTGGTGGAACAAGCGCTGGATTGTTTGAGACATACATAGGCGAACGATTGTGCCGGAACTTACCAAAGTTCACTGCTAGTAGCGCCACGTCACTAGAACGCGTCTGGGCGTAACACACAAGTATTGTACCATAATTTAAGAGTGGAATTAAAAGTCAAAATTACTTTTCAAAACTTTGTAAGCATGTGCTTTAGTATATTGACGTTTAAACTGTCAAATCTCAGAAAGATCAGATGAATATTTTCTCCTAAATACATAGCTTTAAGAAAAAGTACGTGGCGCTAAATAGTTATGCTAGGAACCCAAAAATTGGTCATAACGTGCAGATACATGTTAAAATTAACTAGTACAAGTCTCAACGTGATTAAAGCAATATTTTGGGCAGAATCCACGTTTTTAAGAACACTTGAAGGCGCTAAATATTAGACTTAGAAATGAAAATTTGTATGAAGCTTCAGTTTAGTATAAAATCATTAATTCTGCAACACCATTGAGCTACCTCTAATGGTTTTTGAGTAATTGGCTGAAAACTAAATTTGGAACAAAAAGTCCTTGTTTGTAGTAGATTAAGTATCTGTTATATTAATGCAAGAAAGTTTTGGTTACAGAATGTGATGAAACCTAGTAAATAATAGAGCTATAACAAGTTTCAATACCTGGATGAAAATAATAACAAACACAAGGTCTCTTAAAGTTGTAGTTCGGAAGTCAGGTTCTACTGTCAGTTCTATTCTGAAAATTCTAGACGGCAAAGTATAAATGCAAGAGAGCTAAAACTTTTCTGTGATTTTAACCAACTTATAGTCATGCAAAAATTACGAAAATTCAAAATTAATACACAACCGTGTTATAAAATATTATGGGTCTGAGAAAGCGTCCGTTTACAGGCTGCTACTGTGGACATAGAGAGGATAACAGCAGATGTTCCCTTGGCCTTCCGCTGCGCCAGTATATAAATACAGCCCGAGAGCCAAGACGAGTCTTCCCTTTGCACCCAGCCACTGTAGGACCCTCGTTAGTCAAACGCCGGAGTACGCGATGCCTGGGATGACGACACAGACCGACTGCTACTAAGTTAATGTTTTCGGCTCAAATATGAAGTAAACTCGCGAGGGCTGTATACCGTCCTGAATAGCTTAGATTTCGCAGCAGTACCTGTTAGTGTGCCGTCCGTAATGTTATCAAATCCGCGTGGCAAGTGGTGACAAATATTTTTCACTTTGGTAGCCAGCAGTTATCAGGAGTCAGGGCGAAACACAATTTAATAGAAACTTACCGTAGAGGTCACTCTGAACTGATAGTAGTGCTGTTTAGGATAGAGAGATTTATTAATAGTATTAATATAATGAACATTACAATGTTGTGTGTGAAACTTTACCAAATATATCTGTCAATTAGAACTGAAAATTTTCATTTATAATCATAGTCATGATCCTGCAAATCAAATAGAGAATAGAAACATTTTTTTCACTAGGCTGGACAAGAATGTGGACTTGCAGACTGGGAACTATGGTCAGTACGTTTTCCACCGCTTTCTGGCTGACCACAGAAATAGTTTCCAGGCTTTCGTAAAAGACAGCGATTAATATTCTAATATTTCCTACTACTTATGATTTATTGTTATTGTTATTAAACCGCCGCCCCACAGCTTGTCGCTTTATTGCCTGTCAGAACATGTCTGGAAACGGGCGGGAACTTGGCATCTCATACGAGATAAGAAATTTTGGAAATGTGCATGCACAGTCTCTTTCCCTTCAGATTCATCAGGAATTCACACATGAAATAACAAATTCCAGGAATCGCTGACTAAACGGGAGGTTCGGGAGTATTCATAACTATTCAGCCTGGTGGTGTGGTTTTAAGAAAAGAGCTTCAAGAGCTTCATCTTAAGGAAGCCACTGATGTACCAACTATTCATCAAAATTTTTCAGTGATTTTTATCACGCACAGTGAAAAAAAAATACGTCCAACAAATATATAGTTCACAATAAACAATCTTACACCGTTAACCTAATGATTACTCATTGCTATTCATGCACGCTTTTTTCTTCTCATTCTGCGCTGCAGAATCTGCAAGCAGGTGGAAGGAGAACAGTGACTGTCGATCGTCTGCCAGAAATATACCCCAAAATTCTACACACGTGGCAAAATTCATCGCAAAACGAAATTTAAGTGTTCCTCAACTTATTCAGTCTACCCTTCAGGCATGTTTCATTCTTTCTCATATTTATGAATACAGCTCAGACACGCTTTTCGTTCAATATTACAGAATCTGCAAGCAGTTTTCGATCGAGCAGTGGAGAATCTGCAAGCAGATGTGGTGTTATACTCTCCTCCTGGCTGAAGGGTGGAGAGTCTTCAAGTAGCTGCAGAGAACTGTAACGGTTGTAGAACCAGAAGACGTAAGTCTGTAGATACACTGAACTTCATCGACGTTGAGACTAACCTTGTAATATTACTGTATTAGTAACAACGAGTGAAGGGGCATCAAAACGCATTAAATTATATGCGCTTAAATGGGTTACTGTTCAGTCGGAGTGTGGAAGTACAATGTGTACGACTGTGACCACTTTTTGAAATCAGTTTTTCCTTACGCTTCAAGTTTCTGTTGCCCCAGACAGGTGAAGATAAGCAAATGAATCTCAATACAAAGAATGTGATTCTAATGCCATCCAAAATTAGTAATGATTCATACTAGACGATTGTCATCGATAAGCTTTGAAAGAAACATGAGACTTCTAAAGAGATATAGTCCAGCTGGTCATTGAAGGAAATAGTTCAACTGTATGTTAATGTAAACAAATAAGAGGAACTTTATGCAAGGGTATGCACAAAATCACTCGAAGTGACTGGAAATAGACACACAGTAAAAAAATTCAGTCATCTGATAATGCCCGTGTTAAGTGGTTAATTCCAGCAAGTTTATATCCTGCGAGTAAGCATGCACAATGTACGTTCAACTATTTTTCATACGTAAACCAATTAAGCTTAACCAAAACACAGTTTCCTACTGAGCTGAAATAAGATCAAATTTTTGAAAAACAGAATGAAGACGTCTCTGTAAATGTCTCCGACGTTCAACATTCTTATTATGAATGGATTGTCGTGGATGACAAGAGAGATGAGAAAGTATTTCTGCTATTTCACTACACGTCACAAAACGCCATCATGAATGTTGTATACGCCAGAGGTGGTCGTCGAGGAATAGTTGCGTGCTTAGACACTAAGGAAAAATGATTAGAACCACACGCAATGTCAATGACACAATCTTTACTTAATTTTGAGCAGCAAATCCTACGGAGACCGTTATACAAAGCCTAATCAACATAAACGTTCACAATACAGAGAACCTACTATGAACACTGCTGACGCTTGAGTCGATTCCGCTAGTAGACTGGGCTGGCCTCATTGCGGCGTTTTCTTGTATAGGCTCGGTGTAGCGCTACGTGCCTGAGCCCCAGAAGGTGTGCACTCGAGCTGGCCGCAAATCGGTGGCACCATCGGGTTTGTTCTGCCTAGTGTGGGGTCAGTACTGATCAAAATTACAATGAGCAACATGTAAATTTAGTTAAGTTTCAGGTCATTCATACAGATTCATAGCATTTGTACTACAAAAAAAACCACTAAATAGAATTTTATAACAGTATTAATTCTTATAAGCATTCAACTGAAGTATGTGAGACTTACCTGTTTTTTTATCATTTTTTTTTAATTCTAAAGAAAAATGAGGAAGTAAGGAAGATTAGAGTTCAATGTCACATTGAAAGTGAGGTCATTCGAGACGAAAACTAGATGCATACTCGGCTGAATGTGTGCAGTTTAAACAAGTCAACAGCATATCGCCTAGTGGTTAGAAGGATTTTGTAAAATTTGCCATGTTCATGAAATAACTAAAGCTATCTTTTGTAACTTAAGCTGATGCAGAAAGCCTGTGTGGAGCAGTTGCTCGGTGTAGTCATAGCAGTGACTGGGTTTTGTATTCCAGTCAAGTAAATTTGCGTAAACCATTCAACATTGCGTACTACATACACTGATTAGGGGTATTTAAATCGTTGTTTAAATTATGCGTAGACAGTGATTGCTGGGAATGGTTCACTGAAAAGCTGTGAATAACTTTTATTGTAAAATAAAAAGCCTGAAATAAGTCCCAAAGAAGACTCAGCGTTTCGTTTGGCTGAGGTCCACCATCTTTGTGAAAACTGTTTCAGGAAGATGATATTAAACACAGACACCACTGCCATTTCACTATTGGATATCGAGGTGCAGCACATCTCAGTTGAAATGTGAAATACAGACCTCATTACATAGTCGTCATTGAATTCCACAATTTGAGATATTACGAAGGGCATTTCTGGTAATGAACAGTTTTAAACAAAAGAAGTCAAAATGTGATGAAGAATTCAAGTGATACCTGGGTCGTGTTTCTCTTCTGCTACCGAATATGCAGAGATATAAATCTTGCACGAAATGTCCTCCAGCACTGCACCAGAAGTGGCACTCCTATATGAATTTCTATGGATTTCTATCATATAAGTTCACTAAATTTCTTGCTGCGCTCAGTCAAAATCTGTGTGTCATATCTGAAACCAGAATAACTCAATATAATGACACATTTTCTCAATACCTGAGTGTTTCATCTAGCTAATTATAAGGAACGGTTTCGATTTGAGAATGTCAGTGATGGATAGACTCTACTGAAGGATCACAAATTTTCAGTTGAAAAATTTAATAGTTTATTAACAATCAAAACTATAACAGGAGCCAAATACTAAAGATCTTGCAATGTATTGGACATAATCAGGTGCAAAACACTTTGACATTGTTCTCGTTTATGTTTGACAATTGGCATGCTAATTCTTAGCGATATGTTCAAAAACTTCGACAGTTTGCGACATATGAATTGGATCGTGTGCATTGCATTACTTCACCTGTCTTGGCGTGGGATGTTTTGCTGAAAATTATTAAAGCAAAACAGCAGCTTGAAACCAATATCGAAAACTTCCATTTGGTTGAAAGAGGTGTTAGAGGCAGTATTGGCCCATTGTTCCTGAGGATATGTAATTGCTAACAACATATTAACGCCCAATTATGAGGTCAATGGCCAGCTCCAGAGAGAGTTGAAATTTAACTGGTGAAAAAGTCCCAAAAGTTTCGACATACTGTACATTTTAGAACTGGATCTCAAATATCCCTGGAGTTTTCATCAGTTTCATTCTGATTTACCCGCACGACCAGAAAAAATAAGACCCCCAGAAAATAGTAAGAAGCTAAGAAAATTTTAGTCAACCTTCCATGATAGCAAAGACAATATTATTCTCTACAGATACCTGAATCAATGTTTATACATAAAGCGGTTTTAAAACAGATCCATCGAACCTCATCATTTAGGCAGCTCCGAGTATGAAGCCATAAAACGAGATTAATACACAAAAATGCATGAGTGCTGACGATAATTTCGAGGAAAACGTTCTGAGACTGATAAATCATAGTGTGTTTGAAAGACAGACATCAGCTGCATTAATTGGCAAACCAGATTTTCACGGATGTGGTATTTTTAACGAAACTTTTTGCGCTTTTGAACATAACAGGCTTAATGAACTCTTTGATAAACCTATTGCAGTATGAAAGCTAATCTGGAATTTCCGAAATCCTTCTCATCGACTTTTACTATCGATACAAATTAAACATGTTTCCAGCTAATCATGTAAATTATGCTACACTGATATCCATTGCTTAAGCAACCACAGCTTCAAAAATCTATGAGGATGTTAGGAATGATGTCCATACAAAGTCTGATATTCCGCTGGCGAATAGGTTGGATGAATTCAAGACAAACTGAATGGTGAAACTGTTAGAGTATTTGCCAGTCTACGAGCGAAAATGTTTGCTCTCGAGGCCGAATCTGGGTGTATAACGTGCGAGCAAAAGGTGTAAAACCGTCTTCTGTTAACAAGTTAATCATCGACGATAACAGGCAGTGTATTTTGAATTCAGTAGCACAAACGATGCAATACTGTGCGGTATGTAATTCACTCAAAACAGCATGTTGTTTCTACTACTAGACAATGCATAATGGCTATATCTATCTGCACAGGACAATAAAAGTTTTATATTTCTGAAGAGGGTAAATATATTTCCTTGAGGCCATTACCATTAGTAAAACGTAATTGATTTTAGTGCAAATACTTGTAAATATGGTAAATAACTGAGAAATACAAAACGTATAATATATAGTAATTATAGACTATAACTTACAATCAATACCACCTTGTACCCGTAACTGATGTGAATCCACATTACTTCTTTCTGATTCAACTAATTTTCTCATTGCCGTGACTTCGTCTGATGTATGCTTTTCGATGAAAATTTAGTTTCTTTATGATCCATCGTAATTCCTCAGCAGCGAAAAATATGAAAAAATTGTACAATGAAATTCTGGATAGCTCTTACTGTATTTAATGTTTCTAATAGGCTGTGCTTAAATGTAATTACATTATATGTAAAAAAAATAATAATTGCTGAAATGTAAGAGTATCTAATGTAACAACATTGTATGACAATCTAAAAATATAGTAAATAGCAACATTATAAAAAACTACAACACATTTTATATATAAAGCATGTTTTGTTTTTCCTTCTATTACCCTCTGTAATATCCGAGGGCTATTCACTTAGTAATGCAACATATCTTTTTACGAAATCAGGTTGGTTTCAATATTCCATATTATTCCCGACACTTTGGATAGAAAAGCTTATTTTTTAACGTGATGTCTGTTCAAAATGACGACCTGACGCCATCTAGTATGCCCGCATGGTATCACTCTACTGGTCGATGTCGGAGCCCACGTCTTGCAGCATCAGTAAGCCCCGCATCATCCACGTGCTGCTTCCTGCAGAGCGATTCCTTCACTGGGGCAAACTCGTTGCTCTTTACGGTCTTCTGTTAGGTGGCGAGGAAATCAGCGGGCACACACCCTCGAGTACCCCAACTGGTGGACGAGTGTGTCAGCTCCACCAACAGAAATGTCCAGTTCTGCAGCGAGGTGTTTCATCACCTGAAATGAGGGTGTTCGCACGTTCCAGAAGTGCAGGAGACACAGCTTTTGTGCGTCCGGCCGGCAGGGGGAGATCGGACAGGTCTGCACCACCTTGTTGTGATGATGACAGACGCCTCGCTCAACTACCCATCGTGCTTTTGTTCCCTGCCAGGTCGCTGTAGACATTCTGCAAGCGCCTATGAGTATCTGCGATGCTCTGGTTTCCCGCCAAAAGAAACTCAGTGACAGCTGTCTGTCTGGAATGCACCTCCATTACAGACGCCATTACGAAGGCTACGTAAAGCGCCGCCAGTTATCAGAACTTCACGAAACTACAACGGCTGAAGAAGGAATATTTCAGGTTGTCCCACAACAAATTCCATATTTTTTTAACGGAAATTGGACGAGAAAAGAAAGTGTTGCATTATTTATTGGATTCCCCTCGTATTTTGTGTGCTTTTTTGCCAAATAATAAAAGCAAGATGATACACGTGGTGTCTCTTAGCAGGACGTTTCAGCTGTGTGTCCGTTGACATAGAGTCATGAAATTCGACAAGAAGCAAAGTGTCAAAGTAAAAACAAAGGGAAAAAAAACAGAAAATAGATAATTTATAATTATATCACATAAAAAGTTATTTTTTCGCTTGTTGTCCATCTGTGTGATAAGAACCCTTTTGTCTAAGAAATGGGTATTAGTATCAAGTTGAAAGTTATGTCCCTGTGCTCTCTTGGCGGTGTAAAAAAAATTTAAGCTTGCGAGTCACTGCAGTCAAAAGATCGAGGATTTATATCATATATTTTGATATTCGCAAACTTATTCATTAAAAGCTGAAGGGTACTAACAATCATGTAATTTGACAAGAAGCAAGCGTTCACAGTACAAGTACAAGAAAAAGTCCAGAAATTGTTATTTTTTAATTACATGACATAAAAAATTTTATTTTACTATTTAATGTCCGTCCGTCTGTCTGTCCGCCCGTGAACATCCCTTTTTCTCAGGGATGGGTGGTCGTATCAGAGTGAAATTTATGTTTACATGCCGGCCTGTGGTCCCTTGTCAGTGTAAGTAATTTAGTGTTAAGTCAATGCAATCAAAACACTCGGCCAGTTAGGCCTACGTTACAAATTTTGATACTAGCAAAATTCACTCGTCGAAACCTATAGATTAACTGTCTACATACAAGTTGTGCGTGGTGGACTATCAGTAAAGCTATTGGCTGAAAAGCCATAGGCCACGGGTTCTAATTGCGGTCGGAACACGCGTTTCTCATTCTTCGTTTTCGCCTAGCATTCACCTCTGAACAGTACGAAGATTTGCCGAAAACAATACGTGGTAACAACAACGCTTAATATTTCGAATCGATTATGTCTGAGGGGATTAATGTGACTAGGATGGCAAAAAAGTCGAAGTCCACGTGTAAAAGGAGGAGAAATACTGAGAGCATGTTCAAAGATTTTTTGAAGTCACTTTCGGATGCAAGAGCTCGAAGTGTGATAATGGTTGACGCTTGTATTGAGACTGGGCCTTTGGCTCAGGTTGGCGTCTCCTCCTCCCACAACCGGGAACAGATGGATGATGCAGAGAGACCAGTGGTGGTAAGCCGGCCAGTGGTGATCCAGGGCAGCGGAGTGTTAGACAACCGCTCTACAGCAGGCATTAACAGCAGTACCTTACCTGCTCGTATGGAACAGCCAGAGCACCTAACACAAGATGGTACAGTTACCAGTACGGTGGCAGCGCAGGAACTGCTGACCCAAGAAGTGTATACCCCAACCTAGAGTATGTCATGCGGCTTTCGCGCATGAAGCAGCCGGCTGTGCTGACGTCAGCCTTGAGACATGTCGTTCGGGTCTGCCGCAAGTATGGAACAAAAGTCATCTTTTCGACAGTGGAGGCTGTAGATAAAATACAGTTATAGTCAATGAATCTCCCCGCCGTCTTCGGAGCCCTGCGTGACCTTGTAAAGAAAGTTTTTGAAATAAGAGAGGAAAGATTTGACTTTGATGAAATTTACATACAGGGAGGTTTAGCTAATGGGTGCATTGCGCTAGATTGGAAAAAGAAGCGGTCATGATGCCTTTTGAAATAAATATCAGACAGATTAACTCACACAACAGTCGACTGGTAAAGCAGCAGCTGCTAATGGTGGTGGAGGAGTGGAGGCCTACAGGAGCCATACTCCCAAGTCGGGCGAATTCCTTTTACAGCTGCCACTTGGCAGGTAATAGGTAATTGGGATGAGCCAAAAGCAGCACTACATCTACATCTACATTTATACTCCGCAAGCCACCCAACGGTGTGTGGCGGAGGGCACTCTACGTGCCACTGTCATTACCAACCTTCCCTGTTCCAGTCGCGTATGGTTCGCGGGAAGAACGACTGCTGGAAATACCTGCGTGCGCGCTCGAATCTCACTAATTTTACATTCGTGATCTCCTCGAGAGGTATAAGTAGGGGGAAGCAGTATATTCGATACCTCACCCAGAAGCGCACCTCCTTGAAACCTGGACAGCAAGCTACACCGCGATGCAGAGCGCCTTTCTTGCAGAGTCTGCCACTTGAGTTTGCTAAACATCTCCGTAACGCTATCACGGTTACCAAATAACCCTGTGACGAAACGCGCCGCTCTTCTTTGGATCTTCTCTTTCTCCTCCGTCAACCCGACCTGGTACGGATCCCACACTGATGAGCAATACTCAAGTATAGGTCGAACAAGTGTTTTGTAACCCACCTGCTTTGTTGATGGACTCCATTTTCTAAGGACTCTCCCAATGAATCTCAACCTGGTACCCGCCTTACCAACAATTACTTTTATATGATCATTCCACTTCAAATCGTTCCGCACGCATACTCCCAGATATTTTACAGAAGTAACTGCTACCAGTGTTTGTTCCGCTATCATATAATCATACAATAAAGGATCCTTCTTTCTATGTATTCGCAATAAATTACATTTGTCTATGTTAAGGGCCAGTTGCCACTTCCTGCACCTATTCGCTGCAGATCTTCCTGCATTTCGCTGCAATTTTCTAATGCTGCAACTTCTCTGTATACTACAGCATCATCAGCGAACAGCCGCATGGAACTTCCGACACTATCTACTAGGTCATTTATATATATTGTGAAAAGCAATGGTCCCATAACACTCCCCTGCGTCACGCCAGAGATTACTTTAACATCTGTAGACGTCTCTCCATTCGGAACAACATGCTGTGTTCTGTTTGCTAAAAACTCTGCAATCCTGCCACACAGCTGGTCTGATATTCCGTAGGCTCTTACTTTGTTTATCAGGTGACAGTGCGGAACTGTAACGAACTCCTTCCGGAAGTCAAGGAAAATAGCATCTACCTGGGAGCCTGTATGTAATATTTTCTGGGTCTCATGAACAAATAAAGCGAGGTGGGTCTCACACGATCGCTGTTTCCGGAATCCATGTTGATTCCTACAGAGTAGATTCTGGGTTTCCAGAAACGACATGATACGCGAGCAAAAAACATGTTCTAAAATTCTACAACAGATCGACGTCAGAGATATAGGTCTATAGTTTTGCGCTTCTGCTCGACGACCCTTCTTGAAGACTAGGACTACCTGTGCTCTTTTCCAATCATTTGGAACCTTCCGTTCCTCTAGAGACTTGTGGTACACGGCTGTTAGAAGGGGGGGCAAGCTCTTTCGCGTACTCTGTGTACAATCGAATTGGTATCCCGTTAGGTCCAGTGGACATTCCTCTGTTGAGTGATTCCCGTTGCTTTTCTATTCCTTGGACACTTATTTCGATGTAGCCATTTTTTCGTTTGTGCGAGGATTTAGAGAAGGAACTGCAGTGCGGTCTTCCTCTGTGAAACAGCTTTGGAAAAATGTGTTTACAATTTCAGCTTTACGCGTGTCACTAATTGTGACGAATAAGTCTCTACGTTTCATGCTTTTGTCACAGTTGTCAGATATCAACTGCAACGTCGTGGAGCTTCAGTCACCTGTTGGAGTCGTGTATGTCGTGAATATGCACTTCCAGTTCGGAGGTAACTTTGAAGACCACCTGGATCACCTAACACGAGTTATCACGGCGCTGCAGGGGCGTAAGGTCACTATAACATCAGGTATGAACGCTAAATCCCCCCTATGGTTCAGTGGCACTCGTGATGCAAATGGTGAGAGAGATGAAGAGTTCATAAAGGCATCGCAACTTGTTGTTGTAATAGATCTGTGACTCCCCCAACCTACATAGATGGAGGCTGTGATGGAACTAACATAGATGTGACGCTAGCGACGCCAAGCGTCACTGGTAACATCAGGAATTGGAGAGTTCTCGATCAGGTCACAACAAGTGACCACAACTTGATTATGTTCTCTTTGAGCGATGGGAAGTGCCACTGGGACATGGAGGAGGTTCAAGTTAATTTCAACAGAACTGACTGGGAATGCCTGACTCGGGGGAGTGAAATTCCTCCACTGCCAAAGAGTGAAGAAAGTGTGGACGGATACGCCGAAGAGCTGGTGGAATCTCTAGTCAGAGTGGTGAATGCTGCTGTACCAAACAGAAGGAGAGTCGTTGTGGCCTCTCCATCTCTATGGTCTGCCGAACTTGGACGTATGCTTCATCAGTCTGTAAGAAGAGCGAGGATACCAGCGAAGTGTCATCTGGAATGAAAAACAATACTGGCTACAAAGATATCGGGACGCCAAGGAATTGTTCCAGAAGGAACTAAAGGCCCAGAGCCTCAAGAACTGGGAACACGATGTGTTGTACCAGATAGCCACTGACCCCTGCGGACTCCCTTACAAGCTGGTAAGGAAAGAGATAAGATCTGCCAGGGTGTTGTCGACTATCAGGGACGGAGGCTGGGTGACAGAGTCCTGCAGCAGACTGCTGAGGTCCTCCTTCGGGCCCTGCTGCCAGATAACGATGAGCTCGAGAACACAGAAGTGCAGCGCTACATCCATAGGGACGATCTTGTTGAGTACACAAAAAACACAGTAGTGTAGCCCTTCTCTGAGGAGGAGATGGTGGCTCACATCAAATCCATGAAACGAGGGAAGGCCCCAGGGCCAGACGGCATTGTAGCGGAGGTGGTGCAGTTCCTCGTCCCTTAGCTAATCCCACTTATTACTAGGCTCTACAACATAATGCAAGTTTCCGAAAGTTTGAAAGAAGGCACATGTTGTTATTATAAAGAAAGGCAAAGATAAAGACCTTATGGTAGCCAAGTTGTAGAAGCCAATTAGTCTTTTAGACGTTTTGGGGAACTACTCGGCCGCGCGGAATTAGCCGAGCGGTCTCAGGCGCTGCAGTCATGGGCTGTGCGGCTAATCCTGGCGGAAGTTCGAGTCCTCCCTCAGGCATAGGTGTGTGTGTTTGTCCTTAGGATAATTTAGGGTAAGTAGTGTGTAAGCTTAGGAACTGATGACCTTAGCGCTTAAGTCCCATAAGATTTCACCCACATTTGAACATTTTTTTTTAACTATTCGAGAGGCTATTTGTTGACAGATTGGCGGGGTGGCCGAGGGGCAGTTCTACTTTCGGCTGGGACGATCGGCAGCTGACACAACCGCCCTGGATCAGCCCCACACAACTATGTGGTAGTCATCATGGTGGACATCAGTGGAGTCTTTGACATTCTGTGGGGGCCTTCGCTCTTCTCCTGCTTGCGAGAGAAGGAGTGTCCAGGGCCACTATAAGGATGTCTGAGGAGCTATTGTGAAGAAAGGGAAGGCTGGTTATCAGGCCATAGCGGAAGAATAAGTAAAACAATAACCAAGTGGTATCCACAGGGCTCTTTCCTGGGGCCGTTCTTTCGGGACTTGAATATGGAGCCTTTTTTGGAAAATCTACAGCACAGTAACGCAGTAAGCTGTGCTAGAGGTGACAGCCTACACGGACGACGTCCTCCTGCTCGTTGGTGGCTGCAGATGCGAAAACTTAGAACCAAAGTGGAAACGGCCAGCAAGAAAGTCGAACTATCTGTTGCTCAAATGAAGCTTCATTAGAAACCCTGCTGTGAGGATAGAAGGAACACCAGTTCTTCGGCACCGCGAGGCACGGTATCTTAAGGTAATCATTGAAGAGAACTGTAATTACACAGCCCACATAGATGTAGTAGCTCACCGATCATTAGAGGTCATAAATAATCCAATTAATATCGAGCATAAAAGGTTCCATCTGCCACCCGACTTAATCGAACTCTATCACAACAGTATATTGACTTCCATAGTAGGATACGGGTCGGGAGTGTGAGCGCACAGTCTCACGAGGTTGATGCCCGCCGTGGCTGTGAGGAGGGTGCAGCGGCATATAGTGTTACGCTCTGTCAGGATGTACAGAACAACTCCTGGGCGGGCTCCGTTGGTGTTCATGAGGTTGTGTCCCCTAGACATTAAAATCCGAGAACAGGCAGCGTGGTATTGGATAACGAAGGGCAAAATTGAAGAGACTTTGGAAATTATGGGGTACAGGTGGAAGACAAGTTTGCAATTAGAAGAAGAGGGGAAGAGTTGTGGCAGGAGTCGTGGGAAAGCGAGGAAACAGGGCGAAGGGTTTTGCAGTTGCATTAATAAAAAACTGAAGTGATCAGTGTTATTATAGAAAGAGCCCTTATCATAATTGCTGTATAATCAAGCATTAACAGAAAGTAATGACTGACAGCTGAATATACTCCTAGCAAAGTGTAATATCAGGGGCGATCAAAATGTTTCCGTTTGAGGATGTTGTTCCAGCTTATGTGGAACCTAAAAAAAAAATCAAATGGCTCTGAGCACTATGGGACTCAACTGCTGAGGTCATAAGTCCCCTAGAACTTAGAACTACTTAAACCTAACTAACCTAAGGACAACACACACATCCATGCCCGAGGCAGGATTCGAACCTGCGACCGGAGTGTGGAACCTACTGCAATCCCAGTACGCATGTATAAGCACCGACTTGTAGTCGAGGGGTTAGTCTTGAAGGGTCTCTGTATGAGCCTCTTCATGATTTTGCCATACCACACAGCTTCATCTGTTTGCCTTTGGCACCTCAATTGTTGGTGAAAATGGTCTATTACCTTAGATGTAAAGAAGAAGAGGGAAAAGACTGAGCATCTGAGTGTGTTTGTGGTGGCATTATTTAACATTTAACATTTCATTAAGTTATTGGTACTTGTCGGAGCCCCACACACATGTTTGATACGTTTAAGTGTCATATTTCAGTGTATCTTTTCTTTCCACTTTTCGTCCGATCAGGTGAATGTATGAATGGGAATGTGCAAGGATTTCAGTGTGTAGATGCGTGTGAGTGTAGTAGTCTGCCACTGTGTCAGAACAGCCAACTGTAGGAAACACGTATCAGGTAGCAAAGAGGTTTATGTTTGCCTCTGACGAACCTCTTGTATAGGTTGGCACCACTATAGCGGTTTCCCTGGCACAACTTCCGTAGGTATGGGGATTGGTTTTAGGTTAGAGAGCGAATGCTGGCAGAGTGTTCCATGGGATGTGAGATGGGTGACATCTACTGGCGGTAAGTGTGAATTTTCGATGAGAAATTAATGTTGCGTTTCCAAAGCTAATCGAAGTAAATAATTCCATTCATCGTTCATAGTTTATTATCGTGTGTGACAAATTTTAGTTGCTAATTCGTGAGTGTTAAATGCGTTAAACTCCAGGGATGGTGTAGGCTATTGTTCAGTTGAACTGTTAATCAAACACGTAGAGCCATGTTGAGTTTACTGTGATTCAGTTCATTTTGTTTAGTGTCCCTTTCGGAAGAGCATATCTATTGCGTATGATTTCTGTGGTTTTATGACTGAGTTTTGTGCATTTCGTCTAACTTGATAACTTTCGTTGTGCACACTTTTATTTATGAGGACCACGTGGTCGTGATCTAATGACAAAGTTTACAGTGTCGAGGCCATAGTGATCTTCTGCTGTAGAATATCTGAATTAATTATGATTCTTAATTATGCTTCATTTTTATAGCAATTCACCACAAATAGAAATTTTATTCATTTATCCCACATGTTGAAATCAAGGGAACAGCCCATCTTGCTACCCACGTGTATTTTGGTAAAGGTTTCCAGTTCTTTTCCTTCCTGTTAACCTCTCAAGTGCATGTGAATGTAACTGTTTGTGATTAAACCATCCTTTGATCATTCCTCTTTCATAGATCATAGATCTTGCAGGGGACTCCGAAGTAAAGTTCTAGGCTTAATTAATATGCGACGTAATAGACTGCAGGCAACAGCAACCATCACATTATACACTATATACGTTCATGTGTGCAGTTAAATTTACCGATCAAATAAGTGTTCTTTTTCAAGAATCTTTCTGTACGCTCTCACTGTTAAAATTCCACTCCATGCTTCATCCAGCTCTGATGTATGACAGTTGTATTGAGGCCATGCTTTGCCACCCATATTCAGATTAATTGTAAAGATACCCCTTAATTGTAAAGATATCTTTCAGTGTGGCATTCGAACGAACTCTCTGATCGGCACTTATATGTAAGTTGTAGATTTTTTTGCTAATGTAAGGCGTCAAACATATAACACACCTTATATTGAACTTCTGAAACAATTTTGGTTGAATCGATATGTCACACGACATAGTTACATGAAATTGCACGAATTTTACTTATATGTGGATCTAATAAATAAGCCAGCATTTCGTGAATATAAACAACTAACAGTCACACTAGTAACTGAAAGTAAGTAATTTCCCTGGGCCGAGCTAAAGGACACAATTCTGAGGAGAGGAGATTTTGACGATAGCACGGCCGTCCTGCATGGCTAAAACGTCACAGCGCGACACCTAGCAGATACAATGAGATGCTGGAGCCACTGCATAGACCACCAGCAAAAGCAGCCCTTGTCCCTGCTTCTGACGAAGACCCTTCATAATGCCTTTCTAAAGGAACACGGAGGGAGATGCAAGATAAACGTCCGGACAAACCTAACTTAAAACATTAGTGACTCACTATAGCCACCTGTGTTAAAACTCGTAGGAAAAAAAAAAGCTGTTTATCTCAGTATTACTTAGCAGAAGCCAAACTCTGCCCTACGAAAGAAATGACATCTGTGATAGTCTACAGAAACCCTAGTGGGTGGAATTACAACAAGTACAAACGTTCTGATTGGCCAGAAAGAAAACGTGTGGCCACCAGCTTTGATATAGACAAATTGCAGACAGAGTGATTCGCTTTTTCTCTTGCACTAAACTGTCGAGTGTTTGAGCAAGGCGACTCGCGCTGTGCTGAGACGATTGCGAATCATTGTTCACAGGCTCGTCTTAATTCGTAAGGAGGTAAACTGTAAAGTCTCCTAGAACGGATAATCACACCAAGCACAGATGGTTAACGTTTGCGAGCGATTTGAAGACAATGACGTACACTCTATTCCAGCGAATTAGCGTGTACCATGCCAATTAACTTAGCTGGGGAACAACTAGGAGCTTAAGCTTCACGGAAGATGTAGGAAATGTATCCAACTGATGTTTAACAGTCGAGAGAGATTTAGAACAGAATCTTAGTTTCAAAGCTAGTGCCAACAGCAGCCACTGCCACTGTCGACCAAAGGTAAATGCATGCACTCACCCTATGCCGTCAAGCGATATTCAATTGACACTTAGAACTGCAGTCGTCTCCATCTCTTCTAATTTTGTACATTCAGCTATGACTGGTAGTTAAATATTTTCACCATTGTCAGGCTTGATTGAAGCAGAAACGTGAGATATCCGATTTAACGAAAAGGATTGATCAGCCACTGTGGAGTGCCTTATACTATGTATTTGTTGAGTTGTTTTAATTGTGTACTTCTCTTTGATTGCTCTTTACCGACCCCCGTTTAATTGTGGCTATTGTCATTCTGCATTTTAACGTAATTGATATCTCTGGCCCCAGTGGTATTTAATTTGTTTGTATTTTTATCGACACCCAGACATGATCACCAACCATCTTACCATTAAAGATCCTTAGAATAGTTACGAATTTCGTTTCACAGCAATGAACACCCAGTATCAATTTTTCACCATCCTGCATGTAATTTTGCTAACATTGCTATGTGACGAAGTCATACTTGGAATAAAAATAAACCTTCATAACGAAAATCTAAGATATTTATCTTTGTTAACATACAGTTACACCTCAACATGTACATTAATCTCTGCTAGCGATAACGTTTCCTTTACAGGGAGTGTAGTGGATGCAACATTGATATCATTGTTTGATTACATCACTGTCTGTACTGTTGTTCTCTTCTGAACTCTGCATGCGTGAGATGGCACCTTCCTACCTTCCAGGCCATAGGTTCAACACCAAATTTCATGAGCAACTGTGGTAAGAAGATAGATCAGAACCAGTCTCACACACATTAGATAATTGTGACCCTGCCAGGACGGTAAAATATCATGATAAGGTGGTCAACCATATGTAATTACTACTTCAAAAAAATATACTGTTAAAATTTTTTGTATTAAATTTTTGTCTTGTATTAATCATTGGTAAATATTAATGGCTACTGACAAGTTAGTAGGGAGACAGAGATGTACAATGCACTGAGAGACATATACAGTAGTCCAATAATATAGTTGTAACGCCATTCTTAGCTTTAAGTTTTTCTTGCAAGCGCACAGGTGGCTGACACAGCGTTGGTAAGTTGGTTCTGTCCCAGCTGGTATGCGACGGTCGTACAGACTTGTTATGGTGTCAAGGGAATTAGGAACAGGAGAGAAAGCGTGAAGGGAATAATTTTATGTAGCCACTAAGATTATACGATCTCTTGATTACGTGAAGTAGGGCACGTCAGTTAAAATTGCAAAGACGGGAATAGAGAGATTAGCAATGGCAGATCGAGACTTTGATCTAATTCAGATAAACACAAAGCAAGATAACCTACAGGAACCTCAGGACAGAACAACAGACGACACAATGCCGTGAGAAATAGATTAGGTTCAAATGGTTCAAATGGCTCTGAGCACTATGGGACTCAACATCTTAGGTCATAAGTCCACTAGAACTCAGAACTACTTAAACCTAACTAACCTAAGGACATCACACACACCCATGCCCGAGGCAGGATTCGAACCTGCGACCGTAGCAGTCCCGTGGTTCCGGACTGCAGCGCCAGAACCGCACGGCCACCCCGGCCGGCAAATAGATTAGGGGGCACAGCAGGATGTAAATACCGAGCAACAAGGGGCCGTAAGCGGCGACGACTATACTATAGAGGTGCAAGATGATTGCGAACGTCTTGAATACGTAGAACCCATAGTACACGTAATAAGACCTCCCTCACAACCAATACAGGCAACACAAGTCGAAATGCGTCACCACATGGTTCACTGCCCTCAGTTGTGGACAAACACGAGAGTGTAAACACAGAACGAAGCAGGTTGTAAGAAGAGGTAGTAGGACCCGTTAATCTGTCAGAAATTCTCCATTAATTAACGCGCACCGTAACGATACAAAACACACAGATAAAACAACAGAGACGTTAGCAGAGTGAGCAAAGTGCGTGAACAGCGAAACAACTGTAACAACAGATACGTGAGCATAGTGCGGGTACAGAGAAACAACAGCATGAGATCAAACAGTTACGTCACATTGAGGAAAAGTCAAAAGAATCCCGAGATATTATCGAAAATTTAATAATGGGTCACACATAATTAAGAACAGATATTGGCCTTGTCCAATTGGACGTGCAGACATTGTGGAATGACTCCAAGACCGAACTAAAAACGATACTTGGCGACACTCAGCGTGAAATCAAAACATTATGTAACGATACCCATGGTGAAATTGCAAAGATAACCAAACAGGTTAATGCAATTACACGCCAAGCAGCGGGCACAGCATGACAAATAGTTGAAGATAGTGTGTTGCAAAAACGTATCACGAAAGCGGTTCTCAAGAGGTACAATACTCGCATCGTGAAAATAGAAGCGAAAACGAAGAATCAATTCGAAAAACTCACAGAAGAACTGTTGCGAACTATACAAGAGTGAAGTGATCAAGCCGGTCGCGGTGGCCGTGCGGTTCTAGGCGCTGCAGTCCGGAACCGTGGGACTGCTACGGTCGCAGGTTCGGATCCTGCCTCGGGCATGGATGTGTGTGATGTCCTTAGGTTAGTTAGGTTTAAGTAGTTCTAAGTTCTAGGGGACTGATGACCTAAGATGTTAAGTCCCATAGTGCTCAGAGCCATTTGAACCATTTTTGAAGTGATCAAGATCATACAAGCTCTGACTCTGTAACAACTTCCGAGTCAATGACACTCCCAGAAAGGCAAGAAGTTTCAAAAGGAATGAAAATAGATTTCAAGTAAATGAAACTCCAATGACAGGTGGAGAAGAAATTACGCAATAGCGGGCCACCTGCAATGCGACAGGCACCACGGCACCACGAAGACATCGGGTACCTCAGGCATACTTTACGGAACAATGCGGACCACATGATGAAGCGGCAAGATTAGCCAGGCAAGACACCGAGCCAGTACGTGACAAGGAAACGCAAGGGCGCGAAGGCTATAGCGTAAAGCATACACACACTCGTGCAGAGTCGATGGAAGAAAGACGTTGTGTTCCATTACAACGATATCATGCAAGACTAGGCGAAAGTTTGAGTGGGCAATATTCAATGGATTTACCGCAACCTGAAAGGCTGACACGTGAAATGATCTGGAACAGAAGTGGCGAGGACGTCCGAATTTCGTACAGTACCATGATGAGGTACGACAACGAACATTTCCTCAGTGTAAGGGAGATTCAGCATTTCCGTGTAGGAAACTCAATGCACCCACGAACCTTCACTGACCAGTTCAGAGTATGACTACCAGAACATTGGACAAGTTAGACTTTAAAGGTGCCCATATGTCCGGAACAGTAGAAGAAACGAAGCAAAACGTAGCAGCTACATGTCAACCATATGAAGATTTCCGAGATTTCCGAGACAAGTTTCTCTCACGCTACTGGTAGAGTGAAGTGCAAAATACAGTGATGTATGTACTGCTAAAAAATCCATACTTCGAGGACTCGGGAGAGAAGAGCCCAGTAAAATTTTTCGAAGCAATGGCCAAGAAAAACCAATGTTAGGATGTGCCATACAGCGATGGAGAATTGATTAAATTGTATACCATGAAGCTGCCACTAAAATACCAACACCATTAGTATGGCATGGAGACAATGACGTGGAAGCCTTCACAGGAATTTTGAGAGAATTAGAATTCATATTCTCGGAAGATGAGGCAAAAAAAAGCCAAACGCGCGTGAAAACGTGAATGAAAGTCCGCGAAACCGGCCAGAGACCGCACAAAGGAATGTTAGCTATTGCGAACTGCGTGATAATTTTGCGCAGAGGAAGTGACAAAGATTCCAACAAGGAAATGGTTATGGGTGCAGGACAAGAAATGGCAACGGTTATGCACCCAGGAATGCAATAATTGCTACAAAGTGTGAGGTAATAGTCGAGATGTGGCGCCCTGAAAATATTCCAAGTTCGGAGTTGGTGTGGCCGCACAGCGCGCTCGGCAAGTCGGGGCTCATCAACCGCGTGGTGCCGAACATTAGCCAGAGCGAGGGGGGCAGCCCCAACGTGTGGTCAAGGCCGACCACGTGGTAGGGGACTCCATGTTGACGCTGTGTCGAAGACCGTGCTTTGTGTCGATGAAGGAGATTTGTATGCCAGGAGTGCCAAAGATGGCGGACTTTGTGAAACCGTAATGCCAGACATTTCACAGATCATGTAGAAATTAATAATAGCTAGAGGAATCGTGATACCTTAAAAAGAAACATCTACATTACCATCAGTTGCACGACGATTTGAATGGTGTAATTAGATTTTCAATGTCTTTATTAGTTTAAAGTTTAGTGTCACTGTAAATTATACAAGTAACACCCAGCAACGAATTTCCAAAATCTAAACGGATCATCCGATTTTATCAATCAACCTGTCTTTAGAAAGCTATTAGTGTAAACCGAAATTGGTATGAATTACAGGCGTGTAACTTGAATAGTACATGAGTTGTTGGAGCTCAAAGTGGCCGCTTAGTATTGATCGCATCAGGCCATAAGTACTCCACAGTTACATGAAAAAACAGTAGCAGCATGCTTATAATATACATTTATTCGTCTAGGTCTTTGTTTATATCAGATATATACTATTCATGAAGAAACTGGTCAAATATTTACTGTGTTTTAGAAAGCACAGTGACATTAGGGTACTGGGCTACTTTACTCTTATTCATTTGATATGTGTTTCTTTAATTTGTTTATGTATTTAAGAATGTGTGTTAGAGCGTGTTTATGGTCCAGCTGTAGGAATATTTACTTAATTTCAAGTTATTTAAACGTAAATCCTGTATTTTGTATGTGTTTCAATATGTTTGTGAGTGTGCGTTGGCTTGGAGACGTGGCGGGAGTGCTCTAGCCAATTACAGCGCTCGTTACTACGGTAGGCGACTACCTAAGTCAATGGAGAGACTGTATGTAAGTGGGGGAGGAGCATCGGGTCGCATAGGATATGGAGGAGTGCTGGACGGGAATGTGTGACGGATGGTCGCAGGAAATACTTGGAGAGTGTTGAGTAGTTTGCGCGTGGTCGTGGGAGATAGAAATATTTCTTTGTGCCGACTTGTGCACTTGTGAGATTTCAATGTCTTCTGCAGTGAAGACGTAGTATGCGTCTAGAAGTGAATATCTCGTGAGCTGTGTTGTTGCTCATAACTAATTACGTGAAGTAGGAATGTATTGTTTCCTTTTTACTCAGCTCATATTTCATTTAGTTGCCGGATCATCAACACCAATAAGTGTTTTGCATAAATAAAGGGCATTCCTAAAAGTACCTTTGCTATCGTACTCATCAATTAAAGTCGTTAAAATAGGACTTTCAGATTTTATTTACTTAAAATCATTCATTTATAAATTTCTATGTTACATTCAAAATTCACAATTTCCGAGTGATAGGAACCTTCAACCATTCGATTCATGTGTGTATTCATATTGTATACTGTAGACTCAGCAGTATTTGGCACGTAATGTGGCAACTACGTATCCCACACCCTAGACAACGAAAGCAGCCAAAACTTTTAATATTTCAACTCTGAGTCTGAGGGTATATAGTTCAGGTCCACATTTTTATTTGAAAGCCCACAAGAGGGAATAATGGTAATCGCAGTGGGTATTGGAAGACAAGCAGGCCTAGAACTTGCCAGTAACGAAACCCATGTCACCAAGTCGAGCAAAGACAGTAAGGACCGACAGAAGATGTGAAAATAAGGCTACCAAACACCGATAAACGTTCGATTGACGAGAGAGCACCCAAGTCAAGGAGATCAGCACACGTACCCAATCAAGCACCAGCAACGTAACGAAAGAAATAAACACTTTGAAACGAGAGGTGAAAGATGACGGAACAGAACCGCAGGGGCCGAAAGAAGTCGAGATATCGCAAACATGAGGTTGGACAGGAATTAATTTTGAGGATTTCGCAAAAAAAAAAAAAAACGGACTACCGGAACAAAATGAAGCAGGCATAACGGAAGTCGATTTAAAGGGCTAAGTAATTAGCACTGCATACTTATTTAATACTGAAATTAGGGAGAGCTGATTCCAAGAGGATAACGTACCGTCGAGAGAAATAAACATCTTGTCATGATAGGTAATAAATGAGGAAATAGGCTCGCTGGAACCAAACTGAGGTAGGAAACCAACAACATCATGCTGGGGAGAAATTAATTTTGAGGATACTAACGAAGAAACCGAACTGCCAGGGGCATACACCATGGGAAAAGAGAATGGGAACGACGTAATTAGAATTTCGGAATTATTTGAGGCTGACACCAGGTAAGACGAACTTCAGGAGGATAATGCGCAGTCGACAGAAGTCGAAAATAAATTACAATTGGGCACAGGTCCCAATGAATACAATGCTGGAAGTTACAGAGATATAATAAGGTTATTTATATGCGATTATTTGGGAATTCCCCAAAGAAAGAAGAGGCAGTGAAGGCCATGGTAGTAAAAATTCCAATTAATGTGGTCATAGACAATGGAAGCGAGCTAACCGCGGTTTCGGGGAACTTATTTAACCAATGCAATGCTAATGAGGAGTTACAGATCTTGAGAACGACGAAGATTTAAGTGACGGGTCCCATAAAAAATCATGCTATGGATGTCAACAAACAATGTTAACTCTTTCGTACCAAGTTCAAAAGATCGAAGCCAATTTTGTTATCGTACGGAAATTAACGATGGACATAATATGTGCGGATTTTCTGTGTGAAAGAAGGGCTGTGATAGACATGAAAAGGGTTGTGTGTCATTTGAGAGCACTAGGCTTCTCTTTCATCCAGGACTGTACAGTGTCAAACATAGATGGAAGAGCAAGAGCCTTCCAAACCTAAGAAACGATGTTCCACCACTCAAACAAAATAGTATAGACAGAACGAACGGAGCAAAGAATGAGATAGGTAAAAGTTTAGTACTTCATCATGTAAGCCATAAAAGGTATGATGAATAATCACTTATAGGCATCAGTAAATAATATCAAAGAAGCTATCAAGTATTGTTCAGACAGGACATGACCAGAAGTCTGAGGAAAAGAAGAGACAAAGGAATGAGAAGTACCTTCAATTTTTGTATGTAGCAACTAACATGATGTGAAGAGTTTGCAAAGGTGATGATCTAATAGCATGACATACTAACATGCCACACCACGACACCACACATAGCGAACATAAGGAGTCTCATTGGATCCTAATAGAGAAACTAGAACTGTAACGCAGAGATTGGACATTGAAACATGTAAAGAATTTCTTAAGAGGTGTAAATTAGGCATTAGGCATAAGGAAATGCATAAGGCAATATTTTTGTACTCAGACGTCCCGCAAGAAATAATCGTCAACTACTCACAACGACGTGGCGGACGGCAACAGAAAACGTATATGGGACGTGAATGGACGAGATCAACGATTTTATGTGAAGCAAAGGAACCGGCAAGGGCACGAGAAGGATGGCGACTCGTAACCAAGGCAACCCTTGTACCTAACTCTGGTAGCAACCTTGCCATGATAAAGAAAGTACAAGGAGGGTTGATGAACAGCAGACGATCGACGTTGGGTCCAGGCCTAGCGAAAATTCACTTTCGATCAATACTCACGTTGGAAGGACTGAAGGGAACGTTGGGCCACAAAAGATGAAACAAGAACCAGCACGCGGAGTAAAAAAAACTAAAAACCTGGCCAAAACCCCGGCTTGGCTGAGGCACAACTTGGCAAACAATTACGTGTAGCATCGCACTGTCGCCACCAGAATACGATATCATAATGAACTACAGAGCTGAAGGAAAATCACTCAGTCAATGCTGAACTACACGTCTTAATCAATGATTGAAACACTAAGGAATGTAAAACTTCAAAGCAACTAGTAACCCTGAACACAATCATAGAGGGATATGTCGAGGGAAAAAGACCAAGAGGAAGACCACGACTGAGGTACATGGATCAAATCGCGAAAGATGTGGGATGTAACACCTATAAAGAAATGAAGAGAAAAGCTGAAAGACGCACAGAATGGAGACAAGCTGCCATTGTAGCTGTTGCAAACCAATCTTGGATTGACCACTACAGAAGAAGAAGAAGTAATCAATAATTTCTTATATCGTGCCAGATGCTTGGAAGAACAGAAGATAAAGAATCCCAAGACTGATGTTGAAGAGAGAAGACGGGCGAAAATATTTCGAGATACACCTCTCCAAATATCCTTCCTATTGTAGACTAGTTGTCGACGAACTGATACAGAAGTATAAATACCTTCAGCAATGTCCTGAGTAGAAAAATACACGTTTTTAAAACCATTACTCTGCTGGACTCTGCACTTAAAGGGTCCACATTATTATGAGGATCACACTAAAACTGGGTGTTGTGTGATGTCCTTAGGTTAGTTAGGTTTAAGTAGTTCTAAGTTCTAGGGGACTGATGACCATAGATGTTAAGTCCCATAGTGCTCAGAACCATTAGGACCATTTTTTTGCACCACACCAAAATACGGCAACATCCTGTGGCAAAATTCGATGAAGAACGACGCAGCACACCCAAAGGTTTGTCGACAAGCATCTCGCAGAATTCCTTCAGCTTCGTGCAAAGACATTCGTTACCGACCTCACGCAAGAACATTCGTAGACATCGTGTGAAAATAGTGGTCGATATTAGGTAAGGATCAGTGTCAGACAGTGGAAAATCTGTAAAAAGTACAACAATTAACATAGAACTTCGATGTACTAATATCGATTCATCTCTCTATACGATACGTGTAAACTGTATAATAGAATGATATTTTCACTCTGCAGCGGAGTGTGCGCTGAAATGAAACTTCCTGGCAGATTAAAACTGTGTGCCGGACCGAGACTCGAACTCGGGACCTTTGCCTTTCGCGGACAAGTGCTCTACCATCTGAGCTACCCAAGCACGACTCACGGCCCGTCCTCAAAGCTTTACTTCTACCCGTACCTCTTCTCCCACCTTCCAAACTTTGCAGAAGCTCTCCTGCGAAGATATTTCGTCGACTAAGATGTAATGACAACCTATAAAGCTTTTGGTGAAATGGTGCCTTCTTGTTAATCCGGATTCTTCACAAAAACTTCATTTATCGTAAAAGAATATTGTCTTTGATCCTGTGTCTAATTTTAAGCTAACCTTACGAATAAAATGAAATCTTTGATTAACTAAATACTTCTGACAAGGTCACATTCTACTGTTGGTTGCTCGCGGTGTCGCGTACCTCTGTTCATAGCGGCCAGTCTACGTCTTGTCCAGTTCCACATTCTTATTTCATTTTTGAAAAAAAAAATAGCTGAGATAGCCAATTTACACATGGTGTCGAGTGCGGTCTGTGTCATATGTAGCCTGTGTTTTCCTTCATCGTGACCGAGCGAGGTGGCGCAGTGGATAGCACAATGGACTCGCATTCGGGAGGACGACGGTTCAATCCCGTGTCCGGCCATCCTGATTCAGGTTCTCCGTGATTGCCATAAATCTCTGCAGGCAAATGCCGGGATGATTCCTTCGAAAGGGCACGGCCAACTTCCTGCCCCGTCCTTCCCTGATCCGATGAGGCCGATGACCTCGCTGTCTGGTCTCCTCCCCCAAAGCAACCCAACCCAACCTCCATCGTGAGGAACAAACGTCAGTTGCTTAAACTTCATTGTGTATGTTTCCCCATACTTGAGAACAGTATTATTAGGGTACTTGAGTTTCATATCTCTACCTTGCGCGGTGGACATGCACGAAACATGAAAATTGCAATACGTCTCAGGCCCATGACCACAATAACGCAGAAAAGTTACCTTTCCTCAGAAACGAACACTACTTGAAGGAAGAGGTTCTATTACTCAGCTATATCCATGTGTCATATGAAATCATTCCTAGCTATTAATGTGTGTATCAGTGCAAACGGTAGCTGAGCATATTGCGTAATTTCCTATGTTATGGACGTACGTAATACGGATTACAGACTTCTATAACTTCGTGAAAAGTGTGGAATGTTCTGAGTAAGAGTTAGTTTTTACTTTTAAAACAAAAAGAACTGGCTTTTAACAGCCTTGTACTACAAGCTGATGTTTTTCACGAAGCAGTTTGGAGTCTCTTTGTCAGCTAATGAGATTACACGCTTACTGCAGTGCTGAGGAATAGCCTGGGAGGCACACTGCAGCGATGAATGAATTGAGAACGTTGGCTACGTGTTGCCATGCCACTCATTAGTGTGAGATTTGGTCCAGATGGTAAAACACGATGGGGCTGGAAGGAAATATCCAATAGCTGCGAGCACACTATTCCTTTCGATCGTCACAAAGGGGAACAGAGATCGCGCTGGGTAAGAGTTCTTTATTTCATTTTAGACTGCAGCTGCGACCAATTTAGTGTCCTGGCAGAGCCATTAGGCTGGATCGGGATCACGGCGAAACTGGATTACGTAAGCGACTCCTGCTACCGCATGTGAGAGAGCATTCCCGTGTTTGCAATCACAAGCAGCAGAGCCCACTGTATCTCCTCTATTTCATTAGGCTAACAACGGCCGCCCTTTAACTAGGCGCGCTTCGAGCGCAGTGCATCAAAAGTTGGAGACCAGCGACCTCCATGTGCCGAGAATCCGCTGACGAACTTTTCGCGAACGCCCACTTCGCTGAATGTACCACCTGTTTACCCCGACTTTGAGTTCACTGGTAATGGCTCTCCTGCCTGTAATTTAGTGCGCGTGTTTCACCTCACAGAGCCGCGCGGGATTAGCCGAGCGGTCTCAGGCGCTGCAGTCACGGACTGTGCGGCTGGTCCCGGTGGAGGTTCGAGTCCTCCCTCGGGCATGGGTGTGTGTGTTTGTAGTTAGGATAATTTAGGTTAAGTAGTGTGTAAGCGTAGGGACTGATTACCTTAGCAGTTAAGTTCCATAAGACTTCACACACATTTGAACATTTGATTTTTTTTTCACCTCACGTACCAAGAGATCTAAAAAAAATCTCTGTGTCTCATTTCTGTCCCTCTCCTCCCTTGTTCTTCTCTTTTTCTTTTTAGTCTAAATCTGTACAGTGTGTGAGGGATTTTCTTCTGTGTTACGTGTGCTGCTGACTCTATTTGTTTAATATGTTGTTTATCTCCAGATCACTGACGGTCCTATTACCTTCCATATAGAACACCTTATGCCATATTGGCTCCTGTTCAACAATCGCCGACGATAACAGTGTATTGGTTTTATTTGTCAAATATTCTTCAAGTCAGTCATATAGTTACGACGATACTCCATACGGTCGTACCCTTATTATCAGTTGATAATTTGGTACAGTGTTGAACTACTTGCGGACATCTAGGAAGACGAAATCTATCTGCTTACCCACGCGAATTGTAAATGGTTGCGAAAACACACTTGACCTCTTAGCCACGAACAATCCAGAGCTAATAGAGAGCATCATGACTGATACAGGGATTAGTGATCACAAGGTCGTTGTAGCTAGGCTCAATACCGTTTCTTCCAAATCTACCATAAAACAAACGCAAAATAATTTTATTTGAAAAAGCGGATAAAGTGTCACTAGAAGCCTTACTAAGAGACAATCTCCATTCCTCCCGAACTGACTATGCAAATGCAAACGAGATGTCGCTCAAATTCAAAGATATAGTAGCAACAGCAATTGAGAGATTCATACCTTATAAATTGGTAAGAGATGGAACTGACCCCCCATGGTACACAAAACAGATCTGAACGCTGTTGCAGAGGCAACGGAAAAAGCATGCGAAGTTCAGAAGAACGCGAAATCCCGAAGATTGGCTAAAATTTACAGACGCGCGAAATTTGGCACGGACTTCAATGCGAGATGCCTTTAATAGGTTCCACAACGAAACATTGTCTCGAAATTTGGTAGAAAATCCGAAGAAATTCTGGTCGTATGTAAAGTACACAAGCGGCAAGACGCAGTCAATACCTTCGCTGCGCAGCGCCGATGGTATTGTTACCGATGACTGTGCCGCTAAAGCGGAGTTCCTGAACGCAGTTTTCCGAAATTCCTTTACCAGGGAAGACGAATGGAATATTCCAGAATTTGAAACACGAACAGCTGCTAGCATGAGTTTCTTAGAAGTAGATACCTTAGCGGTTGCGAAGCAACTCAAATCGCTTGATACGGGCAAGTCTTCAGCTCCAGATTGTATATCGATTAGGTTCCTTTCAGATTACGCTGATACAATAGCTCCCTACTTAGCAGTCATATACAACCGCTCGCTCACCGATAGGTCTGTACCTGCAGATTGGAAAATTGCGCAGGTCGCACCAGTGTTTAAGAAGGGTAGTAGGAGTAATCCATCGAACTACAGACCTATATCATTGACGTCGGTTTGCAGTAGGGTTTTGGAGCATATACTGTATTCAAACATTATGAATCACCTCGAAGGGAACGATCTATTGATACGTAATCAGTATGGTTTCAGAAAACATCGTTCTTGTGCAACGCGGCTAGTTCTTTATTCGCACGAAGTAACGGCCGCTATCGACAGGGGATCCCAAGTTTATTCCGTATTTCTAGATTTCCGGAAAGCTTTTGACACCGTTCCTCACAAGCGACTTCTAATCAATCTGCGGGCCTATGGAGTTTCGTCTCAGTTGTGCGACTGGATTCGGATTTCCTGTCAGGAAGGTCGCAGTTCGTAGTAATAGACGGCAAATCATCGAGTAAAACTGAAGCGATATCAGGTGTTCCCCAGGGAAGCGTCCTGGGACCTCTGCTGTTCATGATCTATATAAATGACCTGGGTGACAATCTGAGCAGTTCTCTTAGGTTGTTCACAGATGGTGCTGTAATTTACCGTCTAGTAAGGTCATCCGAAGACCAGTATCAGTTGCAAAGCGATTTAGAAAAGATTGCTGTATGGTGTGGCAGGTGGCAGTTGACGCTAAATAAAGAAAAGTGTGAGGTGATCCACATGAGCTCCAAAAGAAATCCGTTGGAATTCGATTACTCGATAAATAGTGCAATTCTCAAGGCTGTCAATTCAACTAAGTACCTGGGTGTTAAATTACGAACAACTTCAGTTGGAAAGACGACATAGATAATATTGTGGGGAAGGCGAGCCAAGGGTGCGTTTCATTGTCAGAACACTTAGAAGATGCAACAAGTCCACTAAAGAGACATGCTACACTACACTCGTTCGTCCTCTGTTAGAATATTGCTGCGCGGTGTGGGATCTTTACCAGATGGGAATGACGGAGGACATCGAAAGGGTGCAAAAAAGGGCAGCTCGTTTTGTATTATCACGTAATAAGGGAGAGAGTGTGGCTGACATGATACGCGCGTTGGGATGGAAGTCATTAAAGCAAAGACGTTTTTCGTCGCTGCGAGATATATTTACGAAATTTCAGTCACCAACTTTCTCTTCCGAATGCGAAAATATTTTGTTAAGCCCAACCTACATCATCGAAATAAAAAAAAAATCAGAGCTCGAACAGAAAGGTTTAGGTGTTCGTTTTTCCCGCGCGCTGTTCGGGAGTGGAATGGTAGAGAGATAGTATGATTGTGGTTCGATGAACCCGATGCCAGGCACTTAAATGTGAATTGCAGAGTAATCATGTAGATGTAGATGTAGATGTAGATGTAGATTCTATTGTTTTCAAAATATCGTGCTTGAATAAAGCTTGCCGCGTGAAAGTCACTCGGGCATGCAGCCAGATTGATTGATCGTTGTAGAAAGAAATTTTTGACGCCGTAATGTGCCATCACCACGAGGCTACTCCAGCTGACTAACACTCTGGATATACATGCCGGTCGTTTCCTCTCTGCACTGACCCCGCTATGTGCCGGCCGCGGTGGTGGGGGTAGCTCGAGGTCGGGAGTCGGTCGAGTGGCGGTCGTCAGTCAGCCGTGCTCGGTGATCCTTCTCCACTGCTATTGGAGAATTTTCAGTGCCGAAGCCCACGCTTAACTAAGTGGAGACCTATTGTCCTTGTCGATGAGGTCCTCATACAGCCAGATATCGATACCCTCTTTGTATACACAGTCCTAATAATGAGACGTGTTGTGCAGAATTTTTGTATTTTCTTATTTCATTTAGTGGTAGGTTTCAGGGCAATGTTCAGCAACTGATGATTTTGTGGGCTCGTGGAGGTCGGTGTGCCGTTTGTGTTTCGTGTACCTTACTTCACTTGTGCGCATGGTTTGTCCAACAAGCACATTCCCACACTCGTATGGTATGTAACACATTCCAGATTTTCGGAGTCGCGAGTAGTCTTTTACTGTCCTGAAAAGTGATTTGGTGTTTGCCGGTGGACGGTAGACACATTTCATACTTTGTCATCGCAAAATACCACGTCTTCCGTATACGTTGCCCACGTATGGATTGTAGGCTATCTTTTTTAGTTTTCCTGCATCTGGTGTCCGTTCGCTGCCAGAGGTCTGTGTGACTTGTCACATGGTATCAAACTCTTTATGACGTTGTGCCGAGACCGTGCACTAAAACCCGTTTCTCTGTTTCGAAGTTACTGATTCACTTCTGATCCCGGCACCGAAGTGAAAAATGGCCGGGAGGATTTCTTCGTTTCTCTTTTTGAGGCGCCGTAACATCCTGCTATGTACCCTACAACGTTCAGTAGGAAAGAGAATGGTTCAAAAATGGTTCAAATGGCTCTAAGCACTATGGGACTTAACATCGGAGGTCATTAGTCCTCTAGAACTTACAACTACTTAAACCTAACTAACCTAAGGACATCACGCACATCCATGCCCGAGGCAGGATTCGAACCTGCGACCGAGCGGTTGCGCGGTTCCAGACTGAAGTGCCTAGAACCTCTCGGCCGCACCGGCCAGCAAAGAGAATAATTTATGTCAGTGTGGTCGTATGGGAATTGGGAATCCCATAAATACTAACCGACGACTATACAAAAAATGGTTCAAATGGCTCTGAGAACTATGGGACTTTACTTCTGAGGTCATCAGTCCCCTAGAACGTAGAACTACTTAAACCTAACTAACCTAAGGACATGATACACATCCATGCCCGAGGCAGGATTCGAACCTGCGATCGTAGCGGTCGCGCGGTGCCAGACTGTAGAGCCTAGAACCGCTCGGCCACTCCGGCCGGCGACTATACAAACTCTTGAGAAATTATGAATTGTGGACGGTAATTAACAATGCTACTAACACCATTTACCAGCATTAAAAAGGCAAATTTAGCAATGCGTGGTAATTACAAATCCCTCCCAGAGCGCACAGCATCATTATGGGAAAATAAATGTGAATAATGAAAAGCTATAGAGTGCATTTAAGGTTACGGAAGATGTGAGAGCAAGAGTTTTATTACAGAATGTCAGTGTAACTAAGACCATAGTGTCACAAGAGGCAGAACTCAGTGAACCCCATCAGTAGTGGACCAAAGAGAGAAAGAGCGCATTAATTTATGTCCCTTATCTAGACAAACAGTACCTGTAACTCTTAAAGCCACCCTCACCCCTTCAACTCCGTGAGTAGCCCACTTGTGCTCTTCCTGATGTAAACAGTATCATCACTGCTATGTTTATGCAAGTGTAATTTATTGCTCTAAAGCAAACAAACTGTACAACATTGTTCTTATCGTTTAGGGCTCTAAAGCAAACAAACTGTACAACATTGCTCTTATCGTTTATTTATTTAAGTCCCATATATTTCTCAATCTGATCTCTTTCAAGTGGTCGCCTCCCCCTTCTGATGCACCCTCTCTACTCTCCCATCAACCTCCTCCCTCATCCGCGAAGCCACTCGTCTTAGTCAATTCGGTGATGTACAAATGTCAGGCTCAGCTGAATGATCTTAATTACCACGATTTTTGACCCAAAAAATGACTTGAGGCACTTGGACAGTACAGTGGATGTGGGAATATCAAATGGGTGTTACGCTATTGTATGCATTACACAATTACTACTATTTTTGACCCAAAAAATGTCTGATGCTTTTACAGTTCAGTGTAAGAAGGAAATCCAAAAGGGAATCATCCTATTGGCTCAGTTTCTACAATTTAATTATGTCATAGCCGCCCATGCATCCTGACATTGAAACTCCAACGTATTTATATCTTTCTATTTACAGTTTTGTGGCAATAAGTTACCAGTTTGGTGTTATTTGTTACAGTTTTGCTAAATTGCTAAGTACAAGACTTCAATTATCATAGTGCATTATTTAAACTAGTATGAGCTCCTCATCTAGGCTGTGAAGTCACAAGGGATGTCTATCAACCACTTCGTCATCCCCTGCCTTGTGGCATCATGTGGATGTGTATGGAGTGCCATGTGCTCAGCATTCCGCACTACCAGCCGGTTTGCTGACATTCCAGACTGCGGAGCCGCTACTATTGGGTCAAGTAGCTCCTCAATTGACATCACGAGGCAGAGTGCGCCTTCCACCAAGGAAAATTTCATGAGATTACTGTGAATGAATCACAGGTCGTCCACATAGCAGTTATCTATGCTGACCACTCAGCCACAGAGGCAGACCATTTAAAAATATACATCGTTGCTATTCACCAGGTCAACGTTTCACTGTAATGAACTTCTTCCTGCATTGTATATGTGTTAAAAACAATGGCCTGCACACAATGACATCACTTTCAGGTTGCCTTAAGGGAATCTCACAATATAAGACTGTAAGAGACTTGTAAATAACAGTGGTAAATAAGAAAGTAGAAACATTATAAAACACACACAAAACACTGCTAAATTACTCTAATATTCATCTCTTAAACAATTTCCTACACTTGTGCTGCTATCACCACCAATAGTATAGGATACGACTAGGACAATTACGTCTCTGATTGAAACAAAATATGGACAGGCCTCTCCAGATGTCTGGATCGTGTGGTGCTGGAGAGCTGCAGCTGATGATTTCTTCGCTGTGCCAATGCCAACCATAAGGTCATCACTTCCCACGTGTTCAGACCACCTCCTCCACCACTGCTGCCACTGCTACTGCTGCACTGCTCACTCCAGTGTGTGTGTTGTGTTAAAGACGACTGTTGTCTCACATCTGCAGAGGCCAATAGCTGTCAGCAGCAACATCTACATCTACGTGATTACTCTGCTATTCACAATAAAGTGCCTGGCAGAGGGTTCAATGAACCAAAGAAATTAAAGTCCCAGTCACCACGTAAGCATTCCAGCAGTGGAAATATAGACAGAGGATCAATTGTATGACCTGTCGCTAGATTCCTATGTGCCTGCAAGCGCAATGCAGAGATTAGGACGTTCACAGGGAGCCACTGCCGTGGACATCATAAGCAGACAGACTGAAACTCTAAGAATTATATAACTGCAATATTTCCAGAAGTGGGGTACTATTAATATTCCTTCGCCCTGACATACAGTCCCTAGCAAGGTTTTCCAGTATAGAGCTCCATATACATGCACTTTCGTTGCGAAATTTTTTAAATGATGAAACACCTGTATAGTAAAATATAGGAACTGCAATCACCACCGACAAGGTCATGTGCCCCGGACAGAGACGCTAGCTGGCCTTTCTGTTGTTGACTGAACGTATTTTTTACTACCCCAAGTATCAATAAAAGCGTCTAATAAACAGGTCCATTACATTCATTTCATTCTGAAGACAAGTTCTTCTACTGCCATCATTTAACATCCGTACCCGCTCCATTCGTGAATGACGCATGGAATGAATGTCTGTCAGTAAACATCTCTTTTAGCTTCAATTTCTCGCTGCATCGACAATGCATCTCTTATAACCTCTAGCAACAGATGTCGTCATCTAGAATCTTGCGCCGATTGATCGATCCTTTGACCAAACCGATCGGCCTTTGTAAAAATATTGTCTACATCTTCTGTTAATCTGTCCTGGTAAGGGTCCTTGGTTGATGTGCAATACTTAAAACTCGGTCGAACAAGAGTATTGTAAGCCATCTCTTTCGTGGATTAATTACATTTCCTTAAGATTCTTCCTTTGAATCTCAGTCTGCATTTGCTTTTCCTACTATTTGTTTTATGTACTCACTAGCTGAGCATCGGACATTGTCTGGGTGTGTTTTTATTGCAGTTCTATTAATCCATATCCTAATTCCCCCTTTCTCTGTCCAACAATTCCTACCCTCTCTCCATGCACCTCCTCCATCCTACACACTCTGACCAATTCCTCCTGCTCCTCTGTCAACATGCTCCTCTCCCTCTCTCACACAATACCTTCCCCTTCATTTTCTCCGTCCATTTCCGCCTTTTACTCTCTCTTCACCTCATCCTCCCCATATCTTTGTCCATATACTCCTTCCCAATCTCTTTCTGTCTGTCTCTTCCTCCCACTTTCCCTCTTCGCATTATCCAATGTTCCAATGTTTGTGAAATCTTATGGGACTTGACTGCTAAGGTCATCAGTCCCTAAGGTTACACACTACTTAACCCAAATTATCCTAAGGACAAACACACACACCCATGCCCGAGGGAGGTCTCGAACCTCCGCCGGTACCAACCGCGCAGTCCATGACTGCAGCGCCTTTAGACCGCTCGGCTAATCCCGCGCGGCTGTTCACACTATCAGCCCCACCCCAATAGGAGGTTGCTGGTTCTTACCCATGTCGTATTTGTTTCCCGATACTAAGTAATATGTGTACCAAGACTGGCTGAAATCGATCCACGGGTTTAGAACGAGCTTTCCGCATCCTGCTTTGCCTCCATATGCGTGTGTCACACATATTTCAATATTATTATCAAAAGAATAGATTTCTACGTACCATATAGAGGAGATGTTGAGTAATAGACTGGCACAATAAAACGGCCTCTACACATGTGAACTTTCAGACTGAAAACAAAACTTCAGCTGTGCTTGTGTGAATATATGTGAGGTTTTTACGTTAGAAGAAGGCCTTTTGGCTGAAACCTCACCTGTATACCAGTCTCTTTCTTGTGCCTGTCTGCGACTCAGCATGTCCTCTGTAAGATGAGTACGAATGTATCCTTTTCATAATATTGTCGTCGATTGTTTCATATATATTTCACATATATTTAACATATCTTACACATATTTCACCTGTTCATCTGACGAATTTTACCCTGTAGTTTCGTTCTCAGGTAGCCCAACGTTTATGACGTCGTATCGTCTGAACTACGTGTCGTACAATGAAATGTGTTTCCAAGTGCATTCATTGGTATACGTGAATACTGCCTGAAAAGTGTGTTACGTATCGAGTTATTTGTAAGGAAGTAATAAATTAAAAGGTAATGCCTGATGCGGCAGTTTTACTGCATGAACGGTGAAAATGTAGTAACCGATAATCATTTTTTTTTTTTTTTCATTATTTTGTGTGGGTACGCGCGGGAAGATGTCACGTAGAGGTTAGAAGTTACGTGTAAAGTTTGTTGTAAATCACTAAGTGTTCTCATTTTCAAATATAGGATGAATATAGTCTGTTTATTTGTGCATCGTGACCTACCCTGTTTTTAACCCACACCTCCTCACCTTCCGGAGGTAGCTGGTTCTTATGACCACAGTGCTTCTTTCCAGTCAGTAGGTGATACGTACACGAGGTTTCGTTGAACTAGACGGAGTAGTTTAGGAGATGTGGAGCATACTTAATACGTACATACACCCACATTTCTAATAAGTATGAATTCCATTTCAAGGCACTCCGGATGGTTACTTCTAGATACTTTACGGAAGCTACTGTTTATTGCGATTTTTAGTCAACACGTTACAGAACAGTAGCGATTGTCTTTGCCTATTTAGGTGCAATAGCTACATTTATTTACGTTCATTTCTAACTTCCACTCGAGCCTCTACAAATCACTACAGCCTATTAGTGTTATAAACCTACACATAACAGCATCGTCCGCAAACAACCTAAATCTACATACGTATAAACACATACCGCACAAGCCACTGTACAGTGCTTGGCAGGGAAACAGTATTAGTGTCCTGTAACACACACGTACTGATTGAGGAAGAAATGATTATCAGTATCCCTCTCTACATGCCCAGATACCTCCCATGATCGCTACGCCAGATATACGATGGTTGTGATTCGAACTTCCAACACTATCCACTGGATCATTTACAGTGATGAGGCTGCTTCATATATCAGTAGCAACCAACCACGTAACATGTTTTTATCAGTAACAGCGTCTTGTAAACCACTCCTTTCGTAGGTGACATACATCTCCTAAGATTTCTCCCAGCCAGGCATATGCTGTTGCTTTATGTAGCCGTTCCACTTAAGGTCACTGTCGATGATTTCTCCAGGGAATTTTATGGTAGTTGTTGTTTCCAGGAGTAGTGTAATAGAAGAGTACTGGATATCTTTTCCTATTTACGCACAATATGTTAGCTTTATTTACATCCAGGCTCTGTAGCAATCATTGAGTAGGTTCTTGTGAACAACTTCTTTAGTAGATGGGTTACATTTCCTTAATATTTCTCTCAGCCAGCCATTTACTTTTGCTTTATGAAGCAATCTCACTTTAAGCTGCTCCAAATGCTTACTCCTAGGTAATTTACGGTAGTTATTGCTACTAGTAGTAGTGTAATAGAGTAGTATGGGATTTGTTCTCCTACTTAAGTAAAATATGTTAAGATCAGTGGATTAACAGTATTTGTGAGAACAGAAATGTTTATTGTGTTTTTTTCTTAAGACCTATGGAGTAATCTTATGCACAATGTCGAGTCCACCACATTTTCTCTGATACAGTGAAACAGTAACAGTCGTCCCAGCACTCTTAGTTGAACAGCTGGTATGATAAATTAAATTCATAAAGGATGTAGATTCAATCAAACATTTGTTACTGATGAAAATACGTACAGAGTAAAATGGATAATAATTCTCGAGTGCAATGATCAAATAAGCATTGCTGCTCAACTTCTAATTGTAGACTGCTTAGTACAGAAGGCCAGCTCTTGTTTTCACCATACACTCCTGTTTTCGTCCGCTCCTCAATTTCCAGTTTTTCTTGCATACGCATAACACGTTAACTCCACTTAAATGAGCTATTTCTTTAATAGTTAATTATTTAAGTCCTTTTGACACATTGTTTCTTTCTCCTGACGCCTGTGGAATACCATTGTTTGTGGAAACTAATCACAATTCGGTAGTATCAATATCTAACAGTATTGTGGAGAATTATTCCCAAAGTGATACATACTGCAAACCTCCAGCCTATTTGGGACGTCTTTCATGATTGTGGTTCTCGAGTAGAGATACGTAAACACATATATGTATTACGACAATCAACCTGCATCTGTTTTGTACACGCGATACCACTTTATACCACCGAAACATCAACTTACGGAGGAAATTTAGCGGAATATGTTTATTAAAGTATCAGTCCCAGTGTATTTGGCTTGGTTCAAATGGCTCTGAGACTATGGGACTTAACATCTGAGGTCATCAGTCCCCTAGAACTTAGAACTCATAAAACCTAAGTAACCTAAGGACATCACAGACAACCATGCCCGAGGCAGGATTCGAACCTGCGACCGTAGCGGTCGCGCGGTTCCAGACTGTAGCGCCTAGAACCGCTCGGCCACACCGGCCGGCTCCAGTGTATTTTTTTATGTGAGATGTCACACCCAAGAAAACATTATATCTCACCCAGGCAACTGCCAACATCATGATCACCTCACCGGTGGCGTTGGTCAGAATTGTGCTGTAATTTGGTGCCAATGTGACATCATTAACCCATCTAGTAACTCACATGAACTTCTGAGCTCTGGCCTTCTTTTTCGCCGTCTGACGACACATTGCTGTTTGAAGAACCTTCGAGCCCGAGGGTGACGTTGCAGGGCGCCACACTTTTGCATATTCTCAGTTATAGGCATCTTTCAGCCAAATTCCAAATATGAATTACAAGGGGGGGGGGGGGAATAACGGGCTTTCAAATAAATTAAACTATAATTCTTTTGCGCAATGCGTATAGTCCAAGAACACAACAAGTAAAACATTCCCGATATAGGAGGGTTGCCCAGAAAGTAATGAACCACAGTTTTTTTCTCAGCCGAAAACAATGCTAAAAATGCGAAACGTTACGTATGTATTATTTGAAGTCCCCGCGTGAGCTCGCCCAGTTTCCGTCACTTCCGACAGATAGCGTAGCTGCAGGACAGTCTCAAAATGGCGTCCGCAGGTGACGTGCCGTCATTGAATGTCACACTGCAGAGAAAGAAACTGTGGGGAATATTCACAAACGCTTGTGCAAAGTCTATGGAGCATGTGGCTATCGATATAAGTACACTTAGTCGATGTGCAGGGAGGGTGAGGTGATCAGAAGGCGGTTCGGCGGAGCTCCAAGATTTGCAACGGTCGAGGAGACCATCCACGGCTGTCATACCTGATATGCTGAAGCGAGCTGATGATGTCATTTGCGAGGACAGACGCATTATGACTCGGCAGTTGTGCTGCATCTGTCAATCAGCAAAGGAAGTTCACACAGTGAAGCACTGGCCCCGCCACCAGGACAAGGATTGGTACCGACAAGGCATACACACCCTTGTTTAGAGCTGGAGGAAGGCCATAGAAGGGGATGGAGATTATGTGGAAAAATGGGGTGTATAGGTACAACACCATTCTTTCGTGTGGATAATTCTCATTACCTTCAATTTCATATTGTTGCGAACAGATGAAACTTTCTGGCAGGAGTGACATCATCATGCATACACTACTGTTTGGAAAAGTGAAGCACCAAGCCCGAGAGATGTTATCACAATGAAATTTATGCCACTGATTAGGAACATGACACAGCATATATGATAAGCATTACAGACTTGTTCACACGCAGTGACTGTGGAAATTCTGTACGGAGTACATCTATATCTACATGGATACTCTGTAAATCACATTTAAGTGCCTGGTAGAAGGTTCCTCACACTTTTCGTTATTTAGTGTCAACTGCCAATTATCGCACCATTCAGATACCTTTTCTAAATCGTTTTCCAATTTGTTTTGATCTTCTGATGACGTTATTTGACGATAAACGACAGCGTCATCTGCAATCAACCTAAGACGGGCCTCCCAAATCGTTTATGTAGATAAGGAACATCAAAAAGCCTATAACACTACCTTGGGGAACGCCAGAAATCACTTCTGTTTTACTCGATGACTTTACGTCAATTCCATAATGAGATTTTCACTCTGCAGCGGAGTGTGCGCTGATATGAAACTTCCTGGCAGATTAAAACTGTGTGCACCGACCGAGACTCGAACTCGGGACCTTTGCCTTTCGCGGGAAAGTGCTCTACCATCTGAGCTACCGAAGGACGACTCACGGCCGGCCCCCATAGCCTTACTTCTGCCAGTATCTCTTTGGAGTGCTAGTTCTGCAAGGTTCGCAGAAGAGCTTCTGTAAAGTTTGGAAGGTAGGAGACGAGATACTGGCAGAAGTAAGGCTGTGGGGGCCGGGCGTGAGTCGTGCTTCGGTAGCTCAGATGGTAGAGCACTTGCCCGCGAAAGGCAAAGGTCCCGAGTTCGAGTCTCGGTCGGTGCACATAGTTTTAATCTGCCAGGAAGTTTTACGTCAATTACTACGAACTGTGTCCTCTCTGACAGGAAATCACAAATCCAGTCACATAACAGAGACGATATTCCATAAGCACGCAATTTCACTACAAGCCGCTTGTGTGGTACAGTGTCAAAAGCCTTCCGGAAATTCAGAAATACGGAATCGATCTGAAATCCCTTGTCAATAGTACACAACACTTCATGTGACTAAAGAGCTAGTTGTGTTTCACAGGAACGATGTTTCCTAGACCCATGTTGACTGTGTGTTAATAGACAGTTTTCTTCGAGGTAATTCATGTTTGAACACAATATGTACCAAAATCCTGCTGCATAACGACGTTAACGACATAGGCCTGTAATTTAGTGGATTACTCCTACTACCTTTCCTGAATATTGGTGTGACCTGTGCAACTTTCCAGTCTTTGCGTACGGGTCTTTCGTCGAGCGAACGGTTGTATATGCTACCTCGTGCTGCAGGCAGAGCCACTACATGTCGTGTCATGAAATTAAAGAGCGACTGAATATGCCGACAATCTGCCGACTGACCACATCCCAGATATGCTGGACAGGCGACATTTTAGGCAAACAGGTAGGTCAGGGAAGCAATAGTACCTGTCGTTCACCGAAGAAGGTTTGCACATTTCTCGCCACATGCGGCCGGGCGTTGTCTCGCTGAAACATGGCATATGGAACGACCTGCAGGACAGGCAGTATCTAGGGCTGTAAAACCTCCCTGATGCAGCGATAGCTGTTCAGATTGCCCTCAAGACAAAGGAGGCGAGATCGCGTGCTTCAGGCAATGGCACCCCAAACAATCGTTCTTAACGGTTGTCCAATATGCTGCTCAACGATACAGTCTTCCCCAGTGGGTTCACCACGGTGACGCCGGAAGCGGAGGCGGCCATCGCTGTAGGACATGACGAAGCGAGATTCATCCGAAAATAATACATTTTGCCACTCATCACGCCAGTGTTGGCTACCACGTGCCCATTGCAGTCTGCGAAGTTTGTGAGTTCTGGTCAGTGGAAACTGATGCGATGGCATGCGTACCACCAATCCAGCCCGCAGAAGACTGTATCGAACTGTCGACACAGACATGTCCATCCGTTACAGTGCTCAAACGTCACGCCAAGACTGTGGACGAAGATGTTCTCTCCGTTATGGCTAAGCGAACGAGACGGCAGTCATCTCGCGCTGTGGTCACGTTGTGTCGTCCAGTACCCTGTTGGCGCCTCTCTGTTGAGGAAGCGTGCCCTGTACGAGATGCGGTGTCACGGAACGATAAAATGGTTCAAATGGCTCTGAGCTCTATGGGACTTAACATCTGAGGTCATCAGTCCCCTAGAACTTAGACCTACTTAAACCTAACTAACGTAAGGACATCACACACACCCATTCCCGAGGCAGGATTCGAACCTGTGACCGTAGCGGTAGCGCGCTTCCAGACTGAAGCGCCTAGAACCGCTCGGCAACACTGGCCAACACTGTTGTTGTTAATCATTAACGTAAATTGTGACCACATTGCTTCGAGTGAAGTCACAAACTTTTGTACAACCTGATTATGACTAGTTTCTAGTCTAATCATGGTGCATGAAAGAATCAAGTTGCAACTACAACCGCTGCTTGATTTCAGTCTTGCATATGTTAATAGAAAATCCGCTTCCTTCCTTTATATCTGTAGACAGGAAACTCTAAGTGTATTCGTATTTTAACCACTCTTATGCTGAATTAAATGTACTGAAATGTAGTGTTATCGGTGTAAACCGTTAAGATGTGCTGATCGTGCAATGTAATAAACATGTATCGACATTCTCAAAGTTGTATATAAAGATGCAACCTGTTCTTTCGGACATGTCCTAAGAAACTGATACCATATTCATGTAGATAAGGCTTACCGGCCGATGATTTTCTTCAGTACAGATGCAGTCACATTGCGCAAACTCTTATGGGAATCGGTAGATTGACTGCCACGAGTAATGAGTATAGTGGGCAGGGGCACTACAAATGTAGTATGTAGACAGTAGGTTGGAAATGTAGGTCTCACGGGGAGCGAGCCCGAGATAAATCCCTGTAGTCGCACTAAGCTCTGTGTCCTCGATGGCTCAAAAAATGGCTCTGAGCACTAGGGGACTTAACATCTGTGGTCATCAGTCCCCTAGAACGTAGAACTACTTAAACCTAACCAAGCTAAGGACATCACACACATCCATGCCCGAGGCAGGATTCGAATCTGCGACCGCAGCAGTCGCGCGGTTCCGGACTGAGCGCCTAGAACCGCTCGGCCACCGTGGCCGGCCCTCGATGGCTCAATCGGATAGAATGTCTGCCATGTAAGCATGAGATCTCGAGTTCGGGTCCCGATGGGAGCACACATTTTCAACTGTTCCCGTTGATATTTATCAACGCCCGTAAGCAACTTATGGTCTGGATTTCATTGTAACTTTATTTGCAAAGTTGTGGCAGACCGGAATTACCTGCTTATCACGAGCAATCGCCTTAACAGGTAGGCACTTTACAATGCGGAAGGCGACTGCGACTTCTAGGTGAATATACAAAGCAGCCCAAAAACCACAAACACCCGTGCGGGTGCGTCAGACTTACGGTCGTTCATTGGCGCGAGTTCTAAAACAGCGTGTGGCTCCCATCCATATCCCCCCAAATCAGCACGTTAAGCTGTCTGAGGAAGTCTGTAATCATGATAACGACACCAGCCTCATAAAAGGTAAAGGTGATATCCATTTCAATATACGCCTACGGTATACATTGCAGTGACTGAATAAAGCTACGCCTACCGACCGTGTTGTGCTTGATATATTGTCACTACAGTTGGTGATAATGCTTCGCAGCGCGACTGACGTGCAATAGACGGACAAGGGACAAAGCACCTACTGACATCGCGCAGTAGGCTGCGGGCTGGACAGTGCCTAACCTCCAGTGTGTTGCATGACGTAGTGCTGATTCCAGCGATAGCGATGTTTCCGGCGTCGAGGAGAGCCGTTGTGGAGGGTGACGGACGAGCACGCATTCTGCGCCGGCCGCCGGCCCGCGGCTGTATGCAGATGAGGCGGGCGATCGGCTGCGGCTGCCGCTGCGGCCGTGGCTACATATGCAAGCAGCACGCCGTGCCTCGCCTGCCAACGGCGCCTCTTTCATTTCGTTCGCCTCCCTTTCACAGTCCGGCCGTGAGCCCTCGTAATGAACAAACTGTTTGTCGTAGAAGTTTGATCTGCCCTCGGATCCACCAGCTACCACTCTCCCCCTCCCCCCCCCCCCCCCGCCCCTCCTCAGATCTTTCGTGGAGTCTTTTCGCCCGTCTTCCTCTTTCGCGACGTCTTCTTCCGGCAAAAACCTGGTGTCATTCTATTGCATTTCACACTGAGAATGAAGATGTAAATTCTGTCTTCTTGAACACTGCAGTGTTTTCCATTACTAAAACTTGAAGAGCCGAGAACTTTATTACGTTATTCTTGATTGGTTGTCTTTTCCCGTAACTTTCTTTTGTTTCAATGTAATTCATTTAAGTCCGAGGTGGCCTGCTCCTTAGAACTACGAGTGAAGAACTCGACTCGGATGGCTAAAACCGAAATGAAATTATGTTAAATACGGAGGTGTCTCTATTCTACCACCTATCATGGTTATTTACCTGTAAAACTTTGCATTTTTGTACGTTTTGTGTGAAGGTTAACGAATCTGAAGACCAGAAATGCCAAAGCTATGTTTTTGTTACACAACGAGAGTATACGGAAAATAAGATCTGATCGGTCGCAAAATGGAAACGACAGCGAAAATCCGATGGTGATTTGCACAGACTGGTTGCACAGTGTCTGTAGAATGACTATCGGCGGCATCACCACGCTCTTTTCAGTTGTGAGCACATAGCAAGCACCTGAAGATGCCTAGAAAAATAGTCTCTCCAGCCCTCTGAGAAATTTAGCCTGATTTCATAACTTTTCCTTCTTCGTGCCCATTATCGGGAGCACACTGCAGGGGCCATGAGGATGTCCCTGCAGCGTTTTCTATGGGAAGCGTTTGATCACTCACTATACAGCCCGGAATTGGCTCCCTCTGATGTTCATCTCTGCTCACATGAACCGCTGGCTATGAAGACACCACTCTGGCACAGATAACGAACTGCAGACCAGCGTAGAGAAGTGGCGAAAAGCACAGACGGCTGCCTTCTGTGACAAGGGTAATGGAAAGTTGGTAAAATGTTAAGAGAAATGTCTAAGTCGGAGAGGAGACTACATAGAGAAATAGCTGGAAGGTGTAGAAAACAGTTGTAAATAAAACATTTTTGATTTTCACTGTGGTTTCCATTTTATGACCTCTCGGACCTTAATTTACGAATGGGATTCGTATACAACTTCTATGCCACTCTGCCTGGGGTCTTGCTAATTTTGAATTGCTGAAAACTGACGTTACATGATCGATATTTCATCATTCATCTTCATGCACTTACCTACTGTCTACTTTCTGCATCGAGATACGCATGTGCTACAAAGATTTAGAATGAAATAAATATTTATGTTGTATCATTAGACAGTATGAGAACTGTGGCTCTTGATATTGGATTACTGCAGTACAAACACACCGGAAATGGTGTAGTGTGTCTATAAGACATTCATTATACTGATTTCTTACACTGTACTTCAATCACGTCGCGTACACTCCATATCTGCACTTTAATTACGATAAGAGAACACTGTACTACAAAACAGTAACTACTATTTTGGAAAATACAACCCTTCATGTTCAAAATGGCTCTGAGCACTATGGGACTCAACTGCTGTGGTCATTAGTCCCCTAGAACTTAGAACTACTTAAACCTAACTAACCTAAGGACATCACACACATCCATGCCCGAGGCAGGATTCGAACCTGCGACCGTAGCAGTCGCACGGTTCCTGACTGCGCGCCTAGAACCGCGAGACCACCGCGGCCGGCAACCCTTCATGTACTTTACGGGTTAGCACGTATGATTCAAGCACATCTTTAGATTATTGTCAAGTATTTCCTTACCAGTGACTCTTGTGAATCTTACGGTCATAATTACCTCTTACACCGTATTGATTCTTCAGTGATTTGTGTTTTTATCGTCTTAGCCTCCCAACATCGATTTATTTAAATACAGACTTTCACAAGTAAATGACTTTGATTGATGGTAGAAAGAATACATCTCCCTATTTTAATATAATTTTTATTCGGTTTTAGCCGTAAGAACTACGGTACTTGCCTTGTCGGGGTAGACACACTGTGCCTGGGCACAATTAGGTAAGCATTATAGTCCGAATAAATAGCTACAGTTTTCCAGAAATAAGGAACTGGTCTTACCTGACTCAAGGTCATGAACACAATCACACGCTACAGAGCCTTGACAAGATACGGGTTCAAGATTTTAAAGCCGCTCCTAGGAATTATTTGTGGCGACACAACAGGATTTATTGTCTTCCGTGCTTCAAATTGAGAGAAGTGTAAATCTATTTACAAAGGTAGTCTGTCCAGCTCTTAGAATACTATAATCAACTCATTTCCATCCTAGTTCGTGCGCTACTTTGCTTACAGTCCGAAATACTGGTGTATCGTAACCCCAACATTTCCTTCGGAGAAATGCAAGACATAGATAAAATTATCTCTTACGTCGTCAGTGAACTGACTTCCTTTGCATTGCCATTTTTGTGTGGGGTCATACAAAGAAGCCACTGAACTCGTCCTGTGGATCTCTGACAGTTTTTAATATCAGATATTTTAGCATGTTGAAGCCATGAATTCAGTAAACAACCGTAAACTAAGAGATTTTTTATAAGAAAAAATTATGTAATAAAATGGAACATCTGCACCCGTCCTTTCGAAAGCTACCACTTTCGGTGATTCAATACACAATGTTCAGGCCTGTATGCATGAACAGTAATGATAGGATCATCATCTTACCAACCATGCAAATACAAAGACAGATTAGAAATAGAATAAGACTCAAGGACAATACTATACAAGTAAATTTACGGTACTCATTTAATAAAACCAACAATACATCCATAGTCACATACCTAAAACAGTATTATATATGGTACTCCATAACGAAATTCCACTCTATACGTTGTTCAAATGTACTGTTTGTTAATTAAACCATTAATTAAATATTCCATGATTAAAACTGGTCACATGAGTGATACATTAAACTTCACAATCCTCAAGTAACCTACTAACCTACAAAAATAAGTAGAAAATGACAGATGTATGAAATAAACTGTAACATTTGAAATAAGTAAATCAAAGAAATATGTAAATGTGTGTAGGTAGTCCTTCCACAAGGAAAGCATCAACAATATCTTAATTTCAATACAGGTAAAGCTATCAAAATGACAATATGAATACATCTGTATGTCATGTCAAAGCTATAAAATGCTGAGGTGCAAACAGTAGAGGGGCATAACTACGTACCATACATAAAATCAATATCAAGACAAGTCAAAATTCAGCGCCATCTATCACAAAGCGAAAAAATTGGTCCAACTAAAACATTCATACTTCTTTACGTACTACGCGAATATGTAATAAAAAAATGGGGGTTCCTATTTAAAAAAACGCGGTTGATATATCCGTTTGACCTATGGCAGCGCCATCTGGTTTCCCCCTTCAAGCTAGACAAGTTTCGTTCTTTGTAATTTTTTCGTTTGACGCTTATTTCGTGAGATATTTGGCCCGGTCACGATTAATGGACCACCCTGGATAGTGGATACGAATAAAGTACCGAATTCTCCCCAACAGTACATGTGTAACTTACTAATGGGCTCAATCCAGAGAAAGTGTACAATAGAAACAAAACATGTAATTACGACATATCCATATATCCTGTACCGAATAAGGTTCAGTATGGTCTGGACATGTGAAGAAAATATTTGTCACACAACGAAAACAAAAACATTAAATAAATGTATGGATCCCACATACATGACTGAGCAATGTTGCAAGTAGTGTAACGGTGTGAGACAACCCCTTACACCAACCTCAGTATAATCTATGTAACCATGTAACTATCTAGACAGCAATTCACTGAAAATTCAGCAGAAATCCCAGGCCTCAAGGTCACATGTGAATAGACAAGTCGAAATGGAGGACAGTCCGGAGAGTGTCAAGGTAGATATTCTGTAATAATTGTCCCCACTAAAACGCACGCCCTGAGCAACTACACTATACCCTACCAGAATGAGTGGTAATAGCCTATGAGGATGCAGTGTCCCATAAGGGATAACTCAGTTACATCAATTCATGAAGTATCTGAAAAATGTTTTCACTAGCAACCCACTCCAAAAAGTTACTCATATATATTTAGAGCATTTAAACATATGTGAACCCACGAACGAAATAAGGTATAGAATTAGATATAGCCATGAATAAATATATTGTAAACCAATATACACCTAATCTTCTAAATCACATTAAAATCAAAACCCATTACATTCATGTAATGAGAATCTGAGATGAAGGGTACTGAGCACAAACATCGTCTGAAAGGGAAACCACATTCTTAATCAACCACTGAGGGGGCCACACAGCATGCCAGTAAGAAATCGTAAATAAATCCAATGTGTCTTTTTAATGTAAGCCTGTGAACATATGATAGCAATCCTTGAGTTGACTGTAAATAGACTACTACAAAAAAAAAAAAAAAAGTCACTGGCAGTGCCATAAATCGTGTCCAGTGGAGTGGCGGTAAATGCAATCCATGTGAAACTAAAGAGGAATGCAAATCATTAAATGCGTCATATAAGACTAAAATAATTTCATGTCGCAAGGAGGGAGACATTCAGCGATATCTAGTGATAATTCCTGGGCTAAAACCAGCAGTTCTACCACCGAGCATGCACCGAGAGGCCAATGATAGCAACATATACATCAGCGAAGACCCTTACACGAAAAATCCTCCAAAGCACGCTACAAACCATATATCAAGGATGAAACCGAGCATGATCTCGTAATCCGCAGCAGTCCGATGACAACTGTGTCATGAAAGAACCAATTACCTGTGGAAGTACTATACAGTCAAGTACATAGTTGAGCAATTATAAAAGCTGAATAAGGAAATGTGACGTGTTGCGTATAAAGAATAATAGATAGTGAGCGGAAAGGGTGGGAAAGAAGAGGGTTAGAGTGACAGCACAGTCATCAAGTAGGGTATAATAGACACACAACAACCCACAAATATTATTTGTGTGCAATTACCATGAGAACAAGGCAGAAATCCCGACAAATACGACATTTTATCAAGAAAGTGTATGTCAACACGGATAAATCCTCTCTGCCAATTACAGGACATGAGGCAATCATCCACATACAAAAAGCACACAGCAGCACCGAGAACACTGAAGAATTCAGCTTAAGTGGTGCTGAGGGGATGAACTCCAAACGACTTCATCGGTGGCCAACGTCTGTGCAATGGTTTTCATAATAGTGCACTTACAGTTAACTCATGGATTGCTGTCACATGTTCATAGGCTTACATTAAACAAACACACTGGATTTACTTATGGTTTCTTATTGGCATGTTATGTGGCCTCATCCCTAGTTAATTAATAGTTATATTTGTCTTTTAGATTATATGTGTGGCCTCTAAGTTTGGTTTGAGATCTGGTTATATGAATGTAATGGCTTTTGATTTTAATGTGGTTTAAAAGGTTAATGTATATTGTGGTTTACAATATATTTATTTATAGGTACATGTAATTCCAAATTTTGTTTTATTTTCTGTGTTCACATACGTTTAAATACATATGTCTGAATTTTTGATTGGCTTCCAAGTCGAAATACGCTCCTGATTCTTCATGAATTGATACTATTGAGTTATCCTTAATGGTGCACTGCATCCTCATAGGCAATTACCATTCATTCTGGTAGGGTATGATGTAGACGTTTTGCTTGTGTCTTCTAGTGGTTACCTTTATTACGGAGTATCTACTTTAACAGTCTTCTGAATGTCCTCTATTTTGACTTGTCTATTGACATGCAACCTTCATGCCTGGGACGCTTGCTGAATTTTCAAGAAGTAACTGTATAGATATTTACCTGGTTACGCAGGTTGTACTAAGGTTGGTATAACAAATGTCTTACACCATTACACCGCTCCAAAAATTGAACAGTCATGCATGTGGGTTCCTTATGTTTATTTCATTTTTTGTTTTTGTTGTATGAAAGATATTTTCTTCACATGTTCAGACCGTACTGGACCATATTCGGTACAGGATATACGGACATGTCATATTTATATGTTTTGTTTCTGTTGTACACTTTCTCTAGAGTGAAAAGTACATATGAACTGCTGGGAAGAATTCAGTATTTTATTTGTATCCACTATATGTTATTACAGATATTCCATGTTTTGGTTTACGACATAAGTATTATCTTCACATATCCTTGCCATATTTAAATGTATTCGTTATGGGGTGTATGGTTCGTACATATTTTGTGATTTAGTGCTTTGTCTAGATATAATTAGCGGATTACATGCACCTAATCACGTATAATATGATTTTTCATTGATATCTAAGCCTTTGGTACAACATTAGATGCAAATTATGTTTCTTCACCTTCGATATTATTGATAATGTATCGTATGAGCTGCAGGTACTATATGTTACATGGATGTATATTATTAGTTTCAGACATTTGTATAAGATAGTTATTCTTGTTTCTTATTTGTTTTGTGGGGCACATGGTCTAGGGATGCAGTCACACGTGAATGTTGTTCAATCTGAATAGTTTCTTATAGGGGTATTCCATATATTCCGCGTATGTTATGATATCTGTGGTTACCTATATTTGGTCTTTCGACGTCTCTTCGTGATTCATTTTGTTGATATGACATAAGTATGCCCATCTACGGTTTGCACGTCAACATTTTATTCTGTTACATGACATATAGATATATTTCTATTGTCATTTTAACATTTGACCTACACTGACACTTGTATTTTTTTGAGGCTATACTTCTGCGAGGAGTACTTTCACAAGACTGCGTAAATGTTGTTCGTCCTGAACATTGTCCTGGGTGCTAAATAGTCTTTGTATGGTATGACAGACGTGGACTTCTACATTTTGCCCCTTTTCCCGATGTTGGACATTTGTTTTGCACATATGATAAAAAGCATATATTCGGTTTTCAGCTAATAATTTTATAATCTGATGTGTTATACATATATATTTATACTGTCATCTTGATAGCTTTACTTATATTAACACTAAGATATTGTTGATTGTCCTTCTTTATGCAAGGACTACTTGCACACTGATACATATTTCTTCGGTTTACCGATTTCTGATGTAGTTTCTTTCACACATCTGTCATTTACTACAGTTATTTTTGTAGATTAGTAGGTTACTTTAGGATTTTGCAAATAATGTATCATCCAACCGACCAGTTTTAATCACAGAATATTTAAGGAATGGAAATTTGGAAATTTGTGGTAAGGACTGTGGGACCAAACTGCTGAGGTCATCGGTCCCTAGGCTTACGGACTACTTAATCTAATTTAAAGTAACTGACGCTAAGGACAACACACACACCCATGCCCGAGGGAGGTCTCGAACCTCCGACGGGGGGGGGAGCGGTGCGAACCGTGACAAGACGCCCGAGACCGCATGGCTACACCACGCGGCTCTTTAAGGAATGATTTTATTAACAAATAGTAACTTTGTGCAATTATAGAGTGGAAATTCGTTATGGAATATTACACTGAGCGGCCAGAACATTATGACCTTGTATCTGATAGCCGTAATGACCGCCATTAACACGAATAGCAGTGGCGACACATCGTGGCATAGAAGTAATGAGTTATTGGTAAGTATCTGGAGGGTTTGGCACCACGTCTGCACAAGCGAATCACCTAAGGCCACATCCAATTACATTCCACATGTGATCGATCGGGTTCAGATCTGTCTAGTAGGGAGGCCAACAAATCAATTGCAACTCGCCACTGTATTTCTCGAGCCACACCATTACACACATGGTCTTGTGACATGAGGCACTATTTTTTTGAAAATTGCCACTGACGTCGTGAAATATGATCGCCATGAAAGGATGTACTTGGTCTGCAACCAGTGTATGTTACTCCTTGGTGTCATGGTGCCTTTCACGAGCTCCACATGACACGTGGACGCCCACGTGAATGTTCCGCAGACCATAATGGAGCCGACGCCAGCTTCTCTCCGTCCTGCAGTACAGGCGTCAAGGGACTGTTCCCCTAGAAGACGACAGATTAGCGCCTTCTCATCGGTATGATGAAGGAAGTATCGTGATTTTTCATATCATATAACTCTCTAGCAAAACGCCGAGGTCCATTGCCGATGGTCACGTGCCCATTTCAATAGTAGTTGCCGATGTCGTGGCTTCGGAGGCCCATCATTAAACGTGTTCGGTGCACTGTGTGCTCAGACACAACTGTACTCTGTCCAGCATTAAAGTTTGATGTTAGTGTAGCCACAGTTCACCGTCTATCGTGTTGTACTAGTCTACCCAGCCTGCGACGTCTGACATCTGGATATGGTTTCATCTTGATTTCACCACTTGTGAAAGACACTCACCACAGCATTCCTCGAACGTCCAACAAACCGTGCAGGATACGGGTTGGGCATGCAACCGTCAGTTCGGGAAAAACAAAGTGTTTCTGCACTAAATGTAGGCAACGCACCGTCATCATCAATGCGACGCAGTTACCACATATCTCTCGTCGTTCCACAACTTAAGGTTTGAAAACCAATTTCTCCTCTCTAAGGTACGTGAAGTCACGAAAGTTCTATCAGCGATCCACGCACGCAAACTCTCGCCGAAAAGTAATTGCACCCTGTCGCCAAGGCATCGGCTAAGCACTGAATCCGGGTCATTTTCTGCACCTCTGTCTTAGAGGAACAGTTCTTGAAAAGGTGGTCAGTCACGCGTGATCAAAAGTACCCGGACACCTGGCTGAAAATGACTTACATGTTCGTGACTCCCTCCGTCGGTAAAGCTGGAATTCAATACGGTGTTGGCCCACCTGTAGCTTTGGTGACAGCTTCCACCCTCGCAGGTATACATTCAATTAGGTGATGGAAGGTTTCTTGGGGAATAGCATGCCATTCTTCATGGAGTGATGCACCAAGGAGAGGTATCGATGGCGGTCGGTGAGGTCTCGCACGAAGTCGGCGTTCCAAAACATCCCAAAGGTTTTCTATAGAATTCAGGTCAGGACTCTGTGCAGGCCAGTCCATTACAGGGATGTTAATGTCGTATATCCATTCCGCCACAGTCCGTGCATTATGAACAGCTGCTCGATCGTGTAGAAAGATGCAATCGCCATCCCCTAATAGCTCTTCACCAGTGGGAAGCAAGAAGGTGCTTTAAACATCAATGTAGGCCTCTGCTGTGATAGTGCCAGGCAAACCGACAATACGACCACACAGTAACACCACCGCCTCCGAATTTTACTGTTAGCACTACACACGCTAGCAGATGACTTTCACCGGGAATTCACCATACCCACACCCTGCCATCTGATCACCATATTGTGTACCGTGATTCGTCACTCTACACAACGTTTTTCCACTGTTCCATCGTACAATGGTTACACTCCTTACACCGAGCGAGGCGTCGTCTGGCATTTACCGGCATGATGTGTGGCTTGTGAGCAGCCCTTCGACCATGAAATCCAAGTTATCTCACCTCCCGCATAACTGTCATAGTGCTTGCAGCGGATCCTAATGAAGTTTGGAACTCCTTTGTGATGGTCTGGATAGACGTCTGTCTATTACACATTACGACCCTCGTCGACTGTCGGCGGTCTCTGTTAGTCAACAGACGAGATCGGCCTGTACGCTTTTGTGCTGTACGAGTCCCTTCACGTTTCCACTTCACTGTCACATCGGAAACAATGGACCTAGGGATTTATAGGAGTGTGGAATCTCGCGTAAAGACGTATTACACAAGTAACATCCAATCACCTGACCACATTCGAAGTCCGTGAGTTCCGCGAAGTTCCCCATTCGGCTCTCTCACGATATCTAGTGACTACTGAGGTCGCTGATGTGGAATATGTGGCAGTAGGTGGCAGCACAATGCACCTCATATGAAAAACGTATGTTTTTGGGGGTGTACGAATTTTAAAAAAGGCACCATTCGGATACAGCTAGAGACGGCACTTGAAAATTCGGATAGCGTTCAGATAAATTCTATGATTCGACTATTGGGCTAGGACTGTTCACCGCTAGCATTCCTTGTTCAACCTCCAACTGGCTGCACACGATATCCTCGGTGATCTGACTTTCACTTCTCCAATACCTGCAAATGTCATTTCGATGGACGTATTATTCTGTCAGCTCTCTCATCAAGAAACGCCTTTGTTCTGCAGAATAATTATGCTTTCCTATAGATGGCCAAAGCATAGCCCTTCCAGTCAGACAATGGCGCTTCAATGCCCTCCTTTCACACTCCAGCTGGAGACTGTGCCTGCCACCTATGCTTCGGGGCAAGAGAAATCCCATGAAGCTTACTTTATAACAATTCCTGTTCGTGTTAATTTTATCATTAGTAACAGTGTTTTTTATATCACTGAAACTGTACTGCTTCTGTTATTTGTGATGTGGTCTTGAAGTAGGAAACATGGCTAAATTTACACTTCTTTTTCATTTGCATTCGTCTGTGCGTATTAGGTTGTTTTTCACTCACTAAGAATTTTTCGAGTCAAAATCGAAGGTAATACATGGTACCAGCGTCTTATCAAAAAATAGTTTTCCAGATATAGTATGTAAAGACAAAGATATGTTTTTCACATGAGTGATATCTGCAAAATCTGTTTTGTCTGTTCTGTATATTTAAGATTACCTAATCCCCTAGTCTAGACCTGTAAAGAATTCTGGTGCGGCGTCTATCGACTAATCGTAGCTTATTGGGATCCTGATACCGACAAAAATTTCCATCATATTTAGCAGTATATTCAAAGTGACACCTAGTGCGAATTCCTTGAACATTTTTCCATTATTTATTTTTAATAGTTTCAGTTTTTCTCAACTCAGGGGATGATATTGTCCGTGGTACACAATTGAAATTTTGTGTAATAGGATGTCAGTTATAATGTAATACGTTAATCCAACATGGATGAAGTTTCAAACAGAAAATTTAAAATTTCTGCCTTCATTGTGTTATGTTCAGTTAAGCCACAACCCTTGAGTAACTAACTTACTTTTCATAGGATTGAAATTTACCAGGATTCCGCGACACTTCATTTTCTTTGATGACTTTACAGCTGTGCACCGACGCAGGAAACATACTCGTATCATCACTAATGTTAAGGAAATGGGTGGACTCATTTCAGCTTGTTGAAAGTTTCACACGTCTTTACACCACATACAGGTACTCCATAACCGGTTCCCTAATGATACCCCTTTCATTTATTTCTTATCTAACTGATAATTTAAGTCAATATCTCAGAATCTAAGTACATCACGAAGCTATAATAAAAAAAAACGAGATGTCACACCAGTAAATATCATACCCTGTTACAGAAGAGTAGCAGAAGTTACATTTCTGGAATAGGAAACACGATCGAAACACATTTTACCCAATCTTGCTGTGGTTTTTAGAAGTTACTTCTTTTTTCAAACTAGGATTAAAAACAGTCTTCCAATATTTGCATGACATAAATATAACGATTACGAAAGACAACTGCGAGTCAGTTTGCAAATACACTCCTGGAAATTGAAATAAGAACACCGTGAATTCATTGTCCCAGGAAGGGGAAACTTTATTGACACGTTCCTGGGGTCAGATACATCACATGATCACACTGACAGAACCACAGGCACATAGACACAGGCAACAGAGCATGCACAATGTCGGCACTAGTACAGTGTATATCCACCTTTCGCAGCAATGCAGGCTGCTATTCTCCCATGGAGACGATCGTAGAGATGCTGGATGTAGTCCTGTGGAACGGCTTGCCATGCCATTTCCACCTGGCGCCTCAGTTGGACCAGCGTTCGTGCTGGACGTGCAGACCGCGTGAGACGACGCTTCATCCAGTCCCAAACACGCTCAATGGGGAACAGATCCGGAGATCTTGCTGGCCAGGGTAGTTGACTTACACCTTCTAGAGCACGTTGGGTGGCACGGGATACATGCGGACGTGCATTGTCCTGTTGGAACAGCAAGTTCCCTTGCCGGTCTAGGAATGGTAGAACGATGGGTTCGATGACGGTTTGGATGTACCGTGCACTATTTAGTGTCCCCTCGACGATCACCAGTGGTGTACGGCCAGTGTAGGAGATCGCTCCCCACACCATGATGCCGGGTGTTGGCCCTGTGTGCCTCGGTCGTATGCAGTCCTGATTGTGGCGCTCACCTGCACGGCGCCAAACACGCATACGACCATCATTGGCACCAAGGCAGAAGCGACTCTCATCGCTGAAGACGACACGTCTCCATTCGTCCCTCCATTCACGCCTGTCGCGACACCACTGGAGGCGGGCTGCACGATGTTGGGGCGTGAGCGGAAGACGGCCTAACGGTGTGCGGGACCGTAGCCCAGCTTCATGGAGACGGTTGCGAATGGTCCTCGCCGATACCCCAGGAGCAACAGTGTCCCTAATTTGCTGGGAAGTGGCGGTGCGGTCCCCTACGGCACTGCGTAGGATCCTACGGTCTTGGCGTGCATCCGTGCGTCGCTGCGGTCCGGTCCCAGGTCGACGGGCACGTGCACCTTCCGCCGACCACTGGCGACAACATCGATGTACTGTGGAGACCTCACGCCCCACGTGTTGAGCAATTCGGCGGTACGTCCACCCGGCCTCCCGCATGCCCACTATACGCCCTCGCTCAAAGTCCGTCAACTGCACATACGGTTCACGTCCACGCTGTCGCGGCATGCTACCAGTGTTAAAGGCTGCGATGGAGCTCCGTATGCCACGGCAAACTGGCTGACACTGACGGCGGCGGTGCACAAATGCTGCGCAGCTAGCGCCATTCGACGGCCAACACCGCGGTTCCTGGTGTGTCCGCTGTGCCGTGCGTGTGATCATTGCTTGTACAGCCCTCTCGCAGTGTCCGGAGCAAGTATGGTGGGTCTGACACACCGGTGTCAATGTGTTCTTTTTTCTATTTCCAGGAGTGTAGATGTGAGTGTATAATCATCGCTTTCCTTCATTCAACATCTAAAATTTGTGTGACCCACTGTTTTGATGTTTGTCGTGTAAAGCATGGTGCTCACATTGAATGCAAAAAAAATTTGAATCTTTCTCTTTCCAGGAATCTTGGGATCGTGATTCTATCTTTTGCAGTTGGAAGCAATAAATGTTCCTGATTTTTGAATAGTCCTGTAATCTGTTTGTCTGTACATTTAAATGACATCTACTTATCTCCGTCCCATTCGGACGGTTCCCTCATGGTGCTTCTTTTTACTTATTTGTCAACTGATAACTTTTTGGTTGCGTCGAACACTTTCCCGTTAAGCAATTGGTATGTTTGATAATATGTTAGGAACCCTGGCTCCCTGTGAGTTTTTCTTATGGAGTTGAGAAATTACAAGATCTGGGGCAACTTCCTTATACCTTTTGTTAACCACATATTTTTATTTGACGCTTCAATTGATCTAGACAGCTTCAGAAATGCCTGCTCAAATTGTTGTTAAAATATCATTCAGAGCGTAGAGAGTTTTACAACTGTATTGTTTTCTGTATACACTTCATCCCAGCTTTTGTTTAACAACTCCTTAAGTTTAGGGTTTTGAGAGAGGTCTTTCGTAGGCGTGTCGACTCTTGGGCTCATCCATCACAGCTTTTCTTCTGGGAAACGGCTGACATTATTAGAGGATCCAAGATCTTTTACATCTACAACACAGTGTTCCCTGTCCATTCTTGTAACATGATCGATTGCTGATGTTGTTAGTGTAATGGCACTGCTAAACAACCGTGACACGCAAAAACGTTAAATAATGTTTATCACCACGTTGGCTTCTTTGTCTTACGGCTTTTTCAAGCAGTTGCAGTAATACTGGTTAATATCGTCTTTTTGCAACTGTAAAAATGTCTTATTAAGACCAAACGAGTTTCGCTTTATTTTAAATCATCTTCAGTGGTCATTGTAACCATATAGCTTCTCTTACAATTTTGTTTCCTAGGATCACGAACAGTTCTCATACTTCAATTTACTACTAATAAAACAGTATTAAACAGTTATCGTTATACACGTTCTTTTTCATTTTTTACGTCATTCTCCTCGTTTTCACACATGTTGTAGATTTTTACATAAGGCACTTTCGCTAAAACTAAATATATTCAAGCTTTTATGTTGTGAATGTCCACTACTCTCTCGGTATTTCGTTTACTTTGTTTTGATACTGCGGAATGTCTTCGTCTTTTGTTTTGGTGGTAGTGGGAGCGTCTGCTAATACTCTTTGTTTGTTTGTGCGTATGGGAGGGTTTATATTTTTAGACTTCTTATATATTGGCTGTACAGTGCATATATATGTATAGACACACAAATACACAAGTTTCAGAAAGAGCAAAACTCCTTATGTATAAGAATTATTACATCCCTATTGTCACCTATGGTGGAGAACCATGGACAATGACAGAAAGGGACTGGAGCAGACTGCAAACAGCGGAAATGAAATTTCTCAGAGCAGTTAAGGGAAAAACAAGAACGGACAGAGTAAAGAATGTAGAGATCAGAAAGGACCTCAAACAAGAAAGTATGAGAGAAGAAATTGAAAGAAAGAGATTAAGATGGTATGGTTTATGTTAAGAGGATGCATGGGCAGAGACTCCCCAAAATTATGGAAGAACTAAAGATGGATGGGAAAAGACCTAGAGGGCGCCCAAGAACACGGTGGAAAATGGGAGCGAGAATGTCTGTAGAAAGGAGAGGTGTGACCTGGCAGCAAGTGGAGGCAGAAGAGTGGTGGGAGGACCGAGCCAAATGGAGAGGACTCATCAGCACCCAGACCCGGCAGTAGCTGGAGCGGGATTCGGATACAGATATAGATAGATAGGCAGGATTTAACATTTGTCGACGAGAGGTCAACGGATCCCATAGCGACAACCTATTATCACTTCAGAGCCACCACAGATTGTTTCTGTTTGTTTGTCATGGACTTTTGTATTTTGCTGTGGCCTTAAATCTACCTTGTCTTTTCTGTGCAGGGGGGTGTTCACTTCATGTAACAATCTCTTCCAGTGTCTTTCTATTCAGTGTTTTCAGGTGGCCGTTGCAGAAATTTTCTTTGCTTGTGTGCTTAATTTTCTTGATTGCCTTTTCTGTTTATTGCATTTGCCTCCTCCAAAATGACCAACCCACCTCTCCACCACCTACCCAGGCGCCACAGCTGCAAGCGATAGATGCAACGCAGCTAACACAGATGTTTCAGTTTCAAATCCAACAAATCCCAATGTTGCTAACCACCAGCAAATACTGACGACTCAAGCCACCAGTACAGTGCATCAGGCAACAATCGTAGCTCCGAGTGCCATACCATCTTTTCACCAGTTTAACGAAAAGGACGAGGAGTGGCTCGAGTGGTTGCAACAGTATGTATCCCACGCAATTACCCACAAAGTACAAGGTACTATGAAACTAATATACTTTTTGTCAACAGTAGGAAGTGCAGTTCTTTGCCTCATTCAGAAATTGTTCCCTAACGCCACTCCGAGTGAACTTGCCTATGATCAGTTTGTAGATACGCTAACTAACTATTATAACCAACAAGTGAATGTGGTGGTAGCTAGGTACCAATTCTTTCGTTGCAAAAAAAGGGCAGAACAGACTTATAGCGAGTGGTTGCAGGGTATGACGAGGAAATGCAAATTCAAATGTGCTTGTGTTGCTTTTTGTTCAGATGTTATGTTGCGTGATTCGATCGTCTGTCCAGCCACAAAAATTCTCTGCTTGGCCTAAGTCGCAATCACCATGGCAACGTGTGCACATAGACTTTGAGGGACCTTTTTGGAACACTCGCTTGTTGATTGTGGTAGACTCATATAGCAGGTTTCCTTTTGCTGCGAGAATGAACTAGACGACGTCACGTAGCGCAATTCAGGCGTTGTTATCTAGTTTCTGCCTTGAAGGTTTGCCTGAAATTATAGTGTCGGACAACGGATCTCCGTTCACGTCAAATCAATTTGAAACATTCTGTGAACGTAATGGCATACGGCGTCTAACTAGTGCACCATTCCATCCACAGTCAAACGGCGAAGTGGATCATTTTGTACGAAACCTCCAAGCAACTTCGCACCGCATACATCAAGGATCAATCACTGCAACTGTTTCTTGCCTCCATCTTTCGCATCCACGAGATGGACCTTCGCCGGCGGAATTGCTTCACTGCCGCCACCATCGGACACTGCTCAACCTGCTCCACCATCCTCAGCATCCGGCGCCGAAGAAAGCCTGAAATATGGCTTCGCGCCTCATGATATTGTGTTTTTCAGGATTTTAGCGGCAGCAGACGGTTGGGCGTGAAGTAAGAACCTTCGTCAACTTGGGGCATGCATGTATCTCATTTCAGGTCAAGACGGACTGCAGCGCCGATATCACATTCAAATTCGCCACTGTCATGTGCACGGTGATCCTTCTGTGTCTCTCCCATCGCATTCACGAATCACGAATCCCGTCATAGCAGCCACTGGAAGGTGTCATCACGGCTCTGCGGAATAACCCCATGGAGACGGAGCCTTCGACTCCTCCGTCTACTCTCGTCCTTTGTGTGGAGCTATACTCGCCCACGCAGAAGCAGCCGACGCCTTCTACATCTGGGTATGGTTCTCAGGAGGTGGATGCGTATCCTTCAAGGCGTTTTTCAGGGGACCTCTCCACCAGAGCGCAGGCCGGATCGCGGGGTACGACTGGAAGTCTGACGTCCCCTGCAGCCACAGCTTGAAAGTCCATCGCAGCGTCCACGCTCTTGCGTCCCCTCTCGTTGTGCTCCCTATAGGACGACGGTCCGTCGCTTTGAGGGGGGGGGGGGGGGGGAGGGGAGGGCTGTGGAATGTTACTGCGTAAAGGCAAGCGTCGGCGCGCCAGTTGGGAACGACAGAGCAGAGAGGGCTGTGAGAAAACGTCAGCCAAATGCACGCTGACCGACCCCTCTCCACGACGACAATGCCACAGGATGTGGAGAGGACATAAGCGCCGCGTTCGCGGCCCAGTCGAACAGCAGCCTCAAGACTAGCGACTTGCATACAAGCGTCAAAGCTCATTACTTCACTTTAACCCCCTATGTATTCGGATTTGGAATTGTTATACTGACGAAACTTGATTATTTCGTATGTCACCCTTTGGTTGCGACAAGTCTGTGTAACACAAAGTTAAGTTATGTAATTGTTCATTTTGTAATAAAACTCATTAATACGATTTGTTTGAATGTTGTGTAGCGATCCGAGAAAGCAAGTTTCCTAGACACCCCATATTCGTACGACTAGGTAGGATTTAACGGTATGTAAGCGAAGCAGACACGGAGGGTAATAATCCTAGTGAGGATATGGACTGCAAATGGGAAACTCAATTGAAATTAGCGACTTTGACAAAAGGTGGATTATTATTACGCACAACTTGTGAACGAGTATCTCGAAAACGGCAAAGCTGGTCGAGTGTTCATGTGTTACTATTGTGAACATCTGCAAATGAGGTAGGACTGTGAAACTACCACTAGGAGCTAAATGTGTTGGACGCTCATGACTCTTCACAGAACTTGGGGCTCGGATGCTTTGTAAAGTAGGTGATATGTGGCATCTCTACCGAAACAGCACAATGTGGTGCGCGCACAAGTGTTTCGGAGCACACCGTTCATTGTACATTGTTGAACATTGATCTCCACAGCAGAATACCCATACGTGTTCACATTTTGACCCAACATTTTGCCGAGCGGTCTAAGGGGCTGCAGTCATGGACAGTGCGGCTGGTCCCGGCGGAGGTTCGAATTCTCCCTCGGGCATGGGTGTATGTGTGTTTGTCCTTAGTATAATTTAGGTTAAGTAGTGTGTAAGCTTAGGGACTGATGACCTTAGCAGTTAAGTCCCATAAGATTTCACACACATTTGACCATTTGACCCAACATTTTGACGGCTATAGTGGGCCCGGGACCATCGGGATTCGACAGTCGATCAGTGGAAACGTGTCGGCTCTTCGGGTGAACCACATTTTTGCTACACTAGGTCGATGGTTGTCTCTACAAACGCCGTCATCGAGGTTAACGGCAGCTCGAAACGTACAGCTGTCCACGGACGCAAGCTGGTGGGAGCAGTATTATGCTATGGGAGACATTCTCCTGCCCTTGCATGTGACCTGTGGTAGTAATCGAAGCCACGCTGGCAGCTGCAAACAACCTGCAACTCCTCATGCTTGATGTCTTTCCCCCACGGTAGTGCCATCTTTCAGCAGTATTATTGTCCGTCTCTCGGAGTCACAATCGTGCTACAGTGATTTGGTGCTTTGAGGAACGTTACAGTTCACTCACTTTAATGCCTCGGCGACCAAATTCGCCTGATGTATGTCGTACCAACCCCATCTGCGTCACTATCGGGCGCGATCACCGCTTACGCAAATCAGCGGCCCACAGTTTACGCGAATTACGTGACCGGTGCGTGGGCATCTGATGTCACACACCTCCACTAACGTACCAACAAACTGTCGGATCCCTGAGACCCATAATCAGTGATGTATTTTGTTATGAAGACGGACCAACAAGCTATTAAGCGGGTGGTCATTATGTTTTGGATCATCAGTATATATATACTGGCGGAAAAAATGCCAACACCAAAAACTAGAGTAATTAAATTTCGGTAACGCATTCGCTTAGGTAAGGTATTTGAGTGATTAACAATTCAAGATCACAGGTTAACGTAAGCGTGAGATAAGTCACTGCAAAAGTGAAATGCATGTATTGAAACGTACGTGCATTGAAAATCACAGCTGCTGGATGTCAGTTTGTGGGATGGACTTCCATGCCTGTGGCACGTGGTCGGTCAGTACTGTAATGTTGTTTGTTGATGACGCTGGCGTTGTCCTCCTGTGAAGTCTCATCTGTTGGAGACACATTTGCTGATCGATCCGGCCAAGGAAACATGTCAACACACTGCAGAGCATCTTGGGTTATAATAGCGGTACGTGGGCGAGCGTTTCCAGTTGGAAAACGGCCCCAGGAATCCTCTTCATGAATGGTAGCACAACAGGTCGAATCAGCGACTCAGGAGACTTACGTACAAATTTACAGTCAGTGTGATAACCACGAGATTGCTCTTTCTGTCATACGGATTCGCACCCCGGACCATAACTCCAGGTAAATGTCCAGTGTGTCTAGCTTAGTTTTGTCGCAGACACTCAACTGGCTTCCTTCTAATCAACACACAACGATCATTCGCTGTGTCACTACGGTGCCCACTGCTACTCATATTGCTGCTGCGGATGCAGTATGATGGGCAGAGCGCCACGACGATCACGATGGCTGTGCCCCTCGTTAGTGCCACGTGACCCTCCGGAGCCCAGACTTCTTGCGACCATACAATCTCATGGCCACCTCTACCACCAATCATGGGCAGTGACTACATTCCTGCCAAGTCTTTCACCGATAATGCAGAAGAACATCCAGCTTCTGGTACCCCTATTACACGACCTCGTTCTAACTCGGTTTTGTGATGTCTAGAGACGTTGCTCTTTACCTACTATGTGTAATATTACTTCAAAAAACGTTTCGTTGTAACGTTTTTTTGGTCATTTATTATGTGTTTCTTTTCTGTTATTACCTTTTGTATTTGGAAGTTCTCTTGTAGGATTACGAGATGTTTCTGTTTACTTAAATCGACTATATTGATGTCTGTTTCTGTGGTGGTGGTGTCGGGGTTTCCTTGTCGGAGGTGTCCTGCAAATTTTGCATGGCTGGTGCCATAATCCCATGTTCTTTTTAGTTCTTTATACCTTATATCAAATGTTTTTGGCCGGCCGGAGTGGCCGAGCGGTTCTAGGTGCTACACTCTGGAACCACGCGACCGCTACGGTCGCAGGTTCGAATCCTACCTCGGGCATGGATGTGTGTGATGTCCTCAGGTTAGTTAGGTTTAAGTAGTTCTAGGGGATTGATGACCTCAGAAGTTAATTCCCATAGTACTCAGAGCCATTTGAACCAAATGTTTTGGCTGTTAGCGGTTTCGACCATAATAGTTATGTTCATATTTATGTCTCCATATGAGACAATGAGCTTTTGACAATGTTGACTGGAATACTCTCTTTCAAATTCTGAAGGTGGCAGGGGTAAAATACAGGGAGCGAAAGGCTATTTACAATTTGTACAGAAACCAGATGGCAGTTATAAGAGTCGAGGGGCATGAAAGGGAAGCAGCGGTTGGGAAAGGAGTGAGACAGGGTTGTAGCCTCTCCCCGATGTTATTCAATCTGTATATTGAGCAAGCAGTAAAGGAAACAAAAGAAAAATTTGGAGTAGGTATTAAAATCCAGGGAGAAGAAATAAAAACTTTGAGGTTCGCCGATGACATTGTAATTCTGTCAGAGACAGCAAAGGACTTGGAAGAGCAGTTGAACGGAATATACAGCGTCTTGAAAGGGGGGCATAAGATGAACATCAACAAAAGCAAAACGAGGATAATGGAATGTAGTCGAATTAAATCGGGTGATGCTGGGGGAATTAGATTAGGAAACGAGACACTTAAAGTAGTAAAGGTGTTTTGCTATTTGGGGAGCAAAATAACTGATGATGGTCGAAGTAGAGAGGATATAAAATGTAGACTGGCAATGGCAAGCAAAGCGTTTCTGAAGAAGAGAAATTTGTTAACATCGAGTATAGATTTAAGTGTCAGGAAGTCGTTTCTGAAAGTATTAGTATGGAGTGTAGCCATGTATGGAAGTGAAACGTGGACAATAAGTAGTTTGGACAAGAAGAGAATAGAAGCTTTCGAAATGTGGTGCTACAGAAGAATGCCGAGGATAAGGTGGGTAGATCACGTAACTAATGAGGAGGTATTGAATAGGATTGGGGAGAAGAGAAGTTTATGGCACTACTTGACTAGAAGAAGGGATCGGTTGGTAGGACATGTCCTGAGGCATCAAGGGATCACAAATTTAGCATTGGAGGGCAGTGTGGAGGGTAAAAATCGTAGAGGGAGACCAAGAGATGAATACACTAAGCAGATTCAGTAGGATGTAGGTTGCAGTAGGTACTGGGAGATGAGGGAGTTTGCACAGGATAGATTAGCATGGAGAGCTGTATCAAACCAGTCTCAGGACTGAAGACAACAACAACAACATGAGATTATCCTCTTCTATGACATTGAAACTTGTCCGGAAAGGGTGGCCATATTACCAGAAGGTGGTCGCTCCACACAAGGAATGATTATCTTTTTTTTTTCTTTTTTAAATGTCCTACCTTTTAGTTAAATACCTGACTTTTCAAAATATATCTCACTACTAACTGTGGGAAGGTCGTAGCTGAGTTTAAACTGTGTCTCCTCATTGATATTTGTACCCGATCCTTCCCTCTTTAAGGAAATTCTTGTATTACGTTAAACACTAGCAGATTAATATTGTGCGCTGGACTAAGTCTCGATTCTGTTACCTTGTTCTCTCCGGGGCAAGTGCTCTACCGACTGACCTACCCAAGCGCGACTCGTGACCCACCCTCATAGTTTCAGTCCCGTCATCACCTCGTCTCATACCTTCCAAACATCACAGAAGTTCTCCGTCATACGTCGCAGGAGTCGCTCTCCAGGAAGAAAGGATATTAGCCTCCACCTCGAGGATTGTTTCCAGAAAAAATTTTGCCTGTGTAGTGGAGCACAGGCTGTGCCTTATGAAGCCTCATCTGTTATTAGTCCAGACTGGTACCAGTATGTAATGCCCAAAGTCAGTCGTAACCATCGACAACCTCTGGCTTGCATTAATACGATTTACAGCACAATTAATGTATAGTCGATCATGGCGCCGGAACTACATAACGAAGTGTATGTTGGTGAAAACAAGTCCGGGAAGCTATATAGTTCAGGTCACCTACTACGAGTATATCATATGTCCAGTCCCTACGTAAACTACTTCCTGCCTCACTCACGATTACTACCTCATCCTCAACTCGTGTTAAATATAGTCATCAGCTGTTCAGGAAAGCTGATCCGGTTGCTGTAGAGACCTTTGTAAACCTTATAAAGGAACAAGAGTGGCAAGATGTTTATAGCGCTGAGACAGTAAACGATAAATATAATGCTTTTCTAAAGACCTTTCTCATGCTCTTTGAAAGTTGCTTTCCGTTACAACGTTTAAAACAGGGTACTAGCACAAACAGGCAGCCTGGGTGGCTGACTAGAGGGATAAGAATATCTTGTAGAACAAAGTGGCAATTATATCAAAACGTTAGAAACAGTCAAAATCTAAATGCAGCAGCCCATTACAAACAGTATTGTAAGGTGCTTAAAAATGTTATTAGGAAGGCAAAAAGTATGTGGTATGCAGATAGAATAGCTAAGTCTCAGGATAAAATTAAAACCATATGGTCAGTCGTAAAGGAAGTTGCTGGTCTGCAGAGACAGGTCGAGGATATAGAATCAGTGCGTAGTGGGAATGTCCGTGTTACTGATAAGTCGCATATATGTACAGTATTTAATAATCACTTTCTGAATATAGCAGGTGAACTAAATAGAAACCTAATTCCAACAGGGAATCATATAGCGCTCTTAGAAAAAAGTGTTCCGAGACTGTTACCTGAAATGCTCCTCCATGATACTGACAAGAGGGAGATTGAGTTAATAATTAAATCACTAAAGACCAAGAACTCTCATGGATATGACGGGGTATCTAGCAGAATACTGAAGTATTGTTCTATGTATGTTAGCCCAGTACTTAGCCATATCTGTAACTTTTCCTTTAGGAGTGGTCGGTTTCCTGATCGATTAAAATACTCGGTAGTGAAGCCACTTTATAGAAAGGGAGACATTGATAATGTTGACAATTTTAGACCTATTTCTATGCCATCGGTGTTTGCTAAAGTTATCGAGAAGGTTGTATATACAAGGTTACTGGAGCATTTAAATTCACATAATTTGCTGTCAAATGTTCAGTTTGGTTTTAGAAATGGTTTAACAACTGAAAATGCTATATTCTCTTTTCTCTGTGAGGTTTTCGACGGATTAAATAAAAGGTTGCGAACGCTAGGTGTTTTCTTTGATTTAGCGAAGGCTTTTGACTGTGTTGACCACAAAATATTACTGCAGAAGTTGGACCATTATGGAGTAAGGGGAGTAGCTTACAATTGGTTCGCCTCTTACTTTAAGAACAGAAAGCAGAGGGTAATTCTCCGCAATATTGAGAGTGGTAGTGATGTTCAGTCCCAATGGGGCACTGTTAAGTGGGGCGTTCCCCAAGGGTCGGTGCTGGGGCCACTGCTGTTTCTTATTTATATAAATGATATGCCTTCTAGTATTACAGGTGATTCAAAAATATTTCTGTTTGCTGATGACACCAGCTTGATAGTGAAGGATCTTGTGTGTAATATTGAAACAGTAACAAATAATTTAGTTCATGAAATAAGTTCGTGGCTTGTGGAAAATAATTTGATGCTAAATCACAGTAAGACTCAGTTTTTACAGTTTCTAACTCACAATTCAACAAGAACTGACATTTTAATCAGACAGAATGGGCATGTTATAAGCGAGACGGAACAGTTCAAGTTCCTAGGCGTACGGATAGATAGTAAGCTGTTGTGGAAAGCCCATGTTCAGGATCTTGTTCAGAAACTAAATGCTGCTTTATTTACCATTAGAACAGTATCTGAAATAAGTGACACTTCAACACGAAAAGTAGTCTACTTCGCATATTTTCATACGCTTATGTCGTATGGTATTATTTTTTGGGGTAATTCTTCTGATTCAAAAAGGGTATTTTTGGCTCAAAAACGGGCTGTTCGAGCTATACGTGGTGTAAGTTCGAGAACCTCTTGTCGACCCCTATTCAAAAATCTGGGAATTCTGACATTGCCCTCACAGTATATATTTTCTTTAATGTCGTTTGTTGTTAGCAATATTAGCCTATTCCCAAGAGTTAGCAGCTTTCACTCAGTTAATACTAGGCAGAAATCAAATCTGCATGTAGAATGCAGTTCCTTGACTCTTGTGCAGAAAGGAGTGCAGTATTCTGCTGCATCCATTTTCAATAAGCTACCACAAGAACTCAAAAATCTTAGCAGTAGCCCAAACTCTTTTAAGTCTAAACTGAAGAGTTTCCTCATGGCTCACTCCTTCTATTCTGTCGAGGAGCTCCTGGAAGAGCTAAAAAATTAAGCAAATTCCAGTGTTACATTGTTGATTGTCTTCATTTAAACTTATGGCTTTTCACCTGAATATGTTTTTTTTTCTATATTTCATTTTATCTGTTTCTAATATCGTGTTATAATTTCATGTATTGACTCGTTCCATGACCATGGAGATTTCTCCTTAATTTGGTCCCACGGAACAATAAATAAATAAATAAATAAAAAAAATTTATGAAACCCCTACAGAGAGACCCTGAGTCCTCCATCCTCTGCTATGCACTAGTTATAAAAATGACAGTGAGCTGATACTCTGCCCCTGACATTCCCTGCAACTGAGGGCCTACATGTCACCCATGGCCACATTCTAGCAGCAATACTTTCTTCTTTGTTAACTTTTGCGCACTCTTAGTCTCCCTGAACACTGCTAGAGTCAGCTGCATCCAGTTTTTTGTATGCACAACGAAACGCTGAGAACGTGTACTCATCCTCCCTGCTTTTCAGCCAGCTGCTAATTCCCAGCCATACTCATTCTCCCTGTCTTCCCAAATCCTTAGCATTTCTTTCCTTGATTCCTCCAACTCTGCCTGAGGGACACAGACATTCCCTTTCTGCTCCTTAGTCAAATTGCTGAAGTTGTATTTAGCTTATGCTGAAGTAAAAATAATACATCCTAAAAATAGTATATTTTAATTTCCACACAATCTTGCATTACAGCATATGTTAACATTCATCGACTACATTAAATGTTATTTAAAAAGTGAAATTTTGAGATATGTAGGTGACACCATCAAAATCTTTTGACATCTGCTTAAAATGCTTGTAACACGTAGTTGGAAATGTATTGTCGCAAATTTTGTGGTAACTATTTTTTTTATTGTAGCATGTTTTGTAGTCTCCAGGCCAATTTGCTTCACAGCCAAAGCGTAAGGATCTCGCCACAAAGCACGACGCCAGTTATACATTGGTAATAAAAGCGGTCCATACTCCTTGGGTCCGTTTTCTGTTAGCAGCCCCGTAACTGACAATGAAAATTTAGGAAATCAAATTCTGTACAATGCTGTTAGACAACATAAAACACTGACATGTAATAGTGTTTAAAGTTATTTACATAATCAAGGAAACCACATAAAAGGCCAGAGGAAGAGAACTGGGTGCATAATTTTTCATGCAACCGAATACAATATGCACTTGTAGAATGCCGCTTGCCGAGACACGGTACGAAACTATGAGTAGAGCTTGTCATGAAGCCGAAATTGTCAGAGGTCTTAGCACAATTAAAGGAAGTGCAACGGTGTTGGTTACAAGTTTGTTGTAATTACCTGACATAGTCGACGTGGATAGAAAGGTCTGTAAACCTGAATGCTGCATATTTGTTATTAAAATCTTTATTTGCCAAGATCAATATAGAAAACAGTGATTACTAGTTTCAACAGCTTAAACGGTCATCTTCAGATATGAATACAAACATGCAATGTTTGTGTCCTGATCTGACGATGACAGTTTAAGCTATTGAAACTAGTAATCACTGATTTCTACATTGTGATCTTGGCAAAAAAAGGTTCCAATAGAAAATCTGCAGCATTCAAATTATAACTTTGACTTTAATAAGAATTAGAAAGAACTCGTAAGTTGATCATTGTCAATTACACAACATAAAATTGCTAGCTGATTAACTTGTTGGAGTTAAATCATGACTGCTCATTCAGAGCTTAGAATTTCGTTAAATGAGAGGGCCTTCTATTGCTTCCCCTTCATTCGTAGAGTGAAAAGCCTTTGAAGTGTCGATGTGAGTCGTTTAACAGTATTCACGTAAGAGCGAAAGTCTGTGGCTGTGAAACTGGCGAACGCTGCAGGTGTTCATCAAATACACACCGACACCCACCTCCTCTTTCATTCTAGGTAACCGAGTTATTTGATCAAAGGGTAGCGTGCGTGTCAAAACCTGTTGCACGTTCGCAAGAGTTGAAAGAGCCCTCCCTAAAAGTTCTATCTTTGCCTTTGGTAGGCGCTAGTCATGTGAAAACTTCAGAAAGAAAAAAATAGCCGTAAAACCAATGTAATGGTTCCTTCGAACAAAATTTGGCCGCAGAGAGAGTCGCATCATTTCTTCAATCCGGTGACAATAATGTGCTCATGCGTATATGATACTTGTCACCTACCAACTTTCCATTCTCTACTGAATGTTGCGACGGGATGAGTAGACTACGTGTCTCTGAAGCTGATGCACCGCCTAAGGTAAGATTCTGCGCAAATGGACAGTAACGTCACTGAAGAGATGAACAGTTTCCCCAAAAAAAGAGTGCTGCAAATGTCTTGATATATTTTCTCTAAGGAAGTTATTCATTTGTTTCTTGCAACGGATTATGGGGGAAGTTTTTGCAAGTTAAGTTTGTGAAAAGCGCACACTAGTGAAATTGTATGGATCAGAATCTTAGAAGCGGAAATATTGATGACAGATAGATTAGAAAACATTTTGAAAGCTACATGATTTGAATAATGTTAAACATAGCTATGGCCTAAAGACCTCAAACCTGAGGCGTAGGTTGTTTCGTTTTTATGCTGTTCTACCTCAAAAAGTACTTAACCGTGTCGGTAACCACCCCTGCCCATTTCAGAAAAGACGTTTGCAGCTTATATGATATTGGTACACCAATGAAACAATTCACGTTGGATCAGTATAGCAACCATATATTTCACGACAACACAGATATAGAAAAGTTATCTGTTCATTTGGCAATTTTATTTTACACGCTATACTGTTTTGTTTCACAAATCGCCTCATGATCTTTGCCATATTTTGCTTGTATCTACTACATTCAGCTAATTAAAATAAGCTCTCCGAGTAACCTCTTTATATGCCCACTGAGGCGTCTCTGCAACTTAGGGAAGACGGTTCGGCTCTCAGCCAATGGGAAGCTTTCGCAGTATAGAAGCCACGAGATATTCATTTGTTTGAATGGACCTCCGCCAATCCGGTGGTACTTTTCGTCGGATCCCCTTGTATTTGTGTCTAGATGGTGCGAGCTGCATCGGTGTTTCTACAGTGGTAAAGAAAGTGTTTGAGATATTTTCAATTATTTGCCGTCGTGATTGTTAAGCGACTGGTTGGGTTAGTTTGGGTTTCCTTCCAAATGTCTGCGCAGTTTATTCACGATTACTCTGCGGTCAGGACTGCTGCAATATCCACCCGAATGGTGAAAGGGAAACTCGTAGGTTGCTCAATTTTGGTTAAAAGGAAGCTGATTGTAGGAGCGAATATTATGTTTTCAATTGTTTGTGCCATAGAAATAAATTTATCATCCCGTCCTGAAATACAGAAAAGTCGTATCTTTGTTGTGTATTGAGAACATGTTCTTCCGAGTACGCTTTGCGAAATTCGCTTTTGTATTCAATGATCTGAGGGCCCATGTGAGCTTGTAAATTGCTAACAATATATCTACACATTAATTATATACTTTTCTGAATTATTAGGATCCAAAGCAGGTCATTTCTTTATTATTTGTACGTCATGAGGCAGCATGCTGCCACGCCGCCATATTGCTATTACTTATCGATGACAACTGCAGCACGTGAATATTCAGATGCGTCAAAGGCAACACACTGAATTAGGTATGCAATTGCAAAACATTAGCAATAAGTATTTTCAGATTCATCAGCCTTTTATGCATACTGAGGATACTAGGTTTTTTTTTTGTTTTTTTTTTTTTTTTTTTTTTACGGTTCAAATGACTCTGAGCACTATGGGACTTAACATCTGAGGTCATCAGTCCCCTAGAACTTAGAACTACTTAAACCTAACTAACCTAAGGACATCACACACATCCATGCCCGAGGTAGGGGCCGGCCGGGGTGGCCGAGCGGTTCTAGGCGCTACAGTCTGGAGCCACGTGACCGCTACGGTCGCAGGTTCGAATCCGGCCTCGGGCATGGATGTGTGTGATGTGCTTAGGTTAGTCAGTCTTAAGTAGTTCTAAGTTCTAGGGGACTGATGACCTCAGAAGTTAAGTCCCATAGTGCTCAGAGCCATTTTTGAACCCGAGGTAGGATTCAAACCTGCGACCGTAACGGTCGCACGGTTCCAGACTGAAGTGCCTAGAACCGCTCGGTCACACCAGCCGGCTTTATTTATTTACTTATTTATTTATTCGCCCATAGATAATTTGGTAAAATAGTCTCGGACATGTCAAAAACAAACATAAATAACACATAAATATAAAAAAATTTTTCAAAATAAGATAGGATAAGGTGACGATAGGGCAGGAAATCTTCCATGTGAGAGTCAAAGGAACCATACCAGCATTCGCTTTTGCGACAAGGAGAAACCATGGAAAACCCAACCCAGAATGACCAGACGGGGAACAAATCCCAGTCCTCCCGAATGCAAGTCCAGTATATTGAGACTGAAGTAGACACCTCACTCGATATATGATTGGAACTGGGATAGTAAAACACTTCTTTTACATTGTGAGAACGACATGCATAAGTAGCAAATAAATGAAAAAAAAATTGAAAATAAAAGCGCTACTGAAAAAGTAAAAACACATGAACAAATTACATGACCCTGCGTAAAAGCACAAAATGCACAATAAGCCAATGAATGATGTAGAAGAAACATGGAAGTTTCATTTTAAAAACCTTTCTAAAAATAAAACATAAGAGCGCATTATATAGTACTGCTAAAAGGTATGAAAAAAAGCACACGGCAACCTGATAACATTAAAACTCTCAAAATTAGGGTAGCACCAGATCCTTCCTCAGCAAAGGTGTACACACTGCATCTGAAACAGAGGGTACAGAAGACCTATAGCAGAAACATTCACTGCTGAGACAAACGTAGCACCGATGGTACATTAGGTAACAGAATCAAAATAACCCAACAATAATTAAAGACGTAGTACTCCTGTAAGCTAACATAACCATTTACATTGTAGAAACACTTTTCAACAAGAAATGGTTATAACTCTGATCTAACTGCTATTTCCATCTCCAACCTCTTTATGTACGTAGGCAGTGCTTTATAAGGAATGGCACCAAAATGGCTCAAATGTCTTTGAGTGAAGTTGTCCTAACTTGTTCTGTATGGAGGGAGCCGCAGTTGCGAGTATTATAACTGTGGTAATCGGAGTTGGTTAGCAGATCATCAAGTCTAGCTGTTGTCATCAACACACATTTGTGTATCTACAAGGAGGTAACAGTAAGTAAATACAAGTTTTTAGATAGGGGCTTGCAGCGAGCCCTAGAGGACTCATGAGACAAAATTAGAATAGCCCTCTTTTTTAATTTAAAATTTCATTTAAACAGCTTTTAATTTTACGCATAAAACAATCCCATAAGCCACTAGGGAATGGACGTATCCAAATTAAGCCATTCTAGCGATACCTGGTGAACGAACGTTAGAAATAATTCTCAGAGCAACACATACGGAACTGAGTTTCTGAGAGAGATTGGGTACATACTCTTTTCAGTTTAAATCTTGGTCAAGATGCATCCCTAGAAGTTTTGTGCATTGTACCCTTTATATTTCAATTCCGCCCAGTACCAGATGGAGATCTAGGTTTTGACTCTTCTCCCCCAATTGCATATAGTTTGTTTTGTTTACATTTTGGGTCAGCCTGTTGGCACTACCCATGAATGCAAGGACATGAGGACTTTATCAGTTGTAGTGGACAGAAATTTCTTAACATCACTCATTTTTACACTATTGTCATCTGCAAACAACATGATCTTGACAGCAGTGTCTGAGGTATGTATATCATTTATATAAATAAAGAACAGGAGTAATGTAACACACTATCCTGTGTTACACCTATTTAGGCTTTCCTTGCATCAGATACGAATCTAATTTTATAATTAGCATGACCTGTCATGAACTCCACAACCTCTAATCTATTTTACAAATATGAGAGAATCCACATTTTTGTATGCCTTTTATCCCCATGGCATCCAACATACCTAAAAGGATTCCATGAATAACAGTATCGTAAGCTTTGGAAAGATCTAAATTAACTCCACTAAATTAACTACACTGTTGTTGTTATCCAAATTGTGCTGGCATAAGCTGTCGCCAGCACACTGGTCGGCAAATATGAAGCGCGAAGATCGGTAGTAGGCGTTGGATCTAGGATGCCCATCATGGGAGAGGCCAAAGACATACCTACAAACAACATGCCGCCAACGCCCTCTCGACAGCATGTGTTTTGGCCGCCACCGCTGACCGGAGGGCCGCACTGTCTTACCCTTCCATTTTGGCGTATGTCATTCGTGTGTAAAGCGGGCTCAGTTCACACCACAGACTACGACAGTACATAGCGACCAGATTAGCGACGATAGCGGGGCTTGTACTACACCAACTGTGAGACTAAAGTTCGTAATAGCAAGGTTCAAAAATGGCTCTGAGCACTATGGGACTCAACTGCTGAGGTCATTAGTCCCCTAGAACTTAGAACTAGTTAAACCTAACTAACCTAAGGACATCACAAACATCCATGCCCGAGGCAGGATTCGAACCTGCGACCGTAGCGGTCTCGCGGTTCCAGACTGCAGCGCCTTTAACCGCACGGCGACTTCGGCCGGCGTAATAGCAAGGTTACCGATATTATCTGCAAGAGGACTATTGCTGATGAGCCTGCACCACAGCATCTGGACCCTATTCAAGTTTTCTGTTCATGTAAATAAAGAAACGTATTAATCCACATGTGCATTTGTGTTGTAGAAAGAGGATACTGGTCACCGATAACATCCTCTCCATTGCTTCCTCATGGTATAAGATTGGAGTGGCGACGAGGATGGGATACTATAGTGGTGAACAAGGATAATTCAGTGGCGATTGAAGATAATGAACTGGGCTGAAGATTTTACTTGCTTCTCATGTGTTTTAGCATGCAGGGGTGATACTGTCAGAGTATTTCTATTTCGTACTTTGTTGTGTTCTAGCACCTATTCTAGAAGGGAGCCGCAGAACTAATCAAACTTCCCTTTTGAGAGGCTTTGCTTGCTTTTTGATATAACGTATTTGCGTAAACTATGAATTCCCCGCCCCCTCCACCCTCTGTCCTCGTACCTCAGCAGCGGACGGCCATTGTGATGGCTCTAACAGAAGCTTTTCAGTTTCAGAACCAACAAATTGTTACCCTACTGACGACGGTACAGCAACTATTGGCTGCATAAGCTGCGTCGGCCGCACAACCACAACCGACCAACCAACCAGCCCAACAAGTGCCGCCAACCATTACACCAACGTTCTGGCAATTTAAGGAAACCGAAGAGGAATGGCTCGAATACTTGACTCAGCTACAAGCTCATTGTCAAGTTCATCGTGTTCAAGGTACTGTACAGTTCCAAAACTTCCTTTCGATTGCGGAGTCCCCAGAGTTCAGGTTAATACAAAAACTATTCCCAACCACGTCTCCCAAGGAACTCAGCAATGACTAAGTAATAGCTGTATTAACTGAATACTATGACGAGCAAGTCCAAGTAGCTGCAGCTAGATATCAGTTGTAGCGCCTGCAGAAAAAGCCAAAATCGACGTATCATCAGTGGTACACAGAGTTAACGGGTATGGCTAGGAAATATAAATTTAAGTGTAGTTGAGGCGCCGGCCCCAGTGGCCGAGTGGTCCTAGGCGCTTCAGTCTGGAACCGCGTGACCGCCACGGTCGCAGGTTGGAATCCTGCCTCGGGCATGGCTGTGTGTGATGTCCTTAGGTTAGTTAGGTTTAAGTAGTTCTAAGTTCTAGGGGACTGATGACCTCAGATGTTAATTCCCATAGTGCTCAGAGCCATTTGAACCATTTTTTTGTAGTTGAAGCAACTTTTACAGTGATTTAATGATTCGGGATGCATAACATTCAATGTATCCCCCGATGTGTCAGGTCGAGTCGCCTCTTGTTCACGACCGCCCCAAGCACCCACAACAACGAGCGCGTACACAACAGCGCCGACAACTACGTAGATATGTGAAGAGGCCTGTGAATTTAGTGAAGTCTTGCCCTGGATGTTTTGCTCGCCACAAAAGACACGACTGCCCATCACGTAACGCAACGTGTTAAACGAGTGGAAAAAAGGTCAAGTCCAAGCACTTTGTTTGCAACGGCACAGAAACGCCAATTTCGCCCGCTCCCAGAAAAAACTGGCTCGTGCACATGCAATGAACGCTGTGTTTTCAAAACTTGCAACAGGTTCTGACAAAACTAAGAACAAGAATGTGCCTCCTTCTCGCCCTAGTGCTGTGCAACGTCGCTCTAACAAACTATTTTTCTCATTACGACTTGCTGTCCGTAGTGTGAATTTTCAGTTACACAGTCGCCTCAGTAACTTTGCTTAATTGTGACACGTGCGAACAGTTAGGCTCACCACGCCTTTCTAAATCTAGCAAGTACCTCAGTGCTTACAACGGACAGGAAATCCCAGTGCTTGGACGGTGAACTTTACTTGCCATTTATGGTTCAAATGGCTCTGAGCACTATGGGACTTAACTTCTGAGGTTATCAGTCCCCTAGAACTTAGAACTACTTAAACCTAACTAACCTAAGGACATCACACATACCCAGCCCGAGGCAGGATTCGAACCTGCGACTGTAGCGGTCGCGCGGCTCCAGACTGTAGCGCCTAGAACCGCTCAGCCACCCCAGCCGGCCTTGCCATTTACAAATCTCAGACTATGACTGTGGTGTGTGTACTGTAAGACCTTCGGTACACACACCATCAGATTATTTGACATGTCGCTCTAACGAAGTAGGCGAATGTCAGCAATATGTCTCGTGGTCTTATCGTGGCGTGTTCACCTTCTGCCGTTAGGTCAGACGATAGAAATGCCACTTGCACGCTTAGAGTAGCAGATTGACGGTGACCAACTTTAAACAGAACTTGATTAATTTTCTCACACATTTATTAAAATAATAACAAGCATAAAAATAACTTAACTTGGTTCTGGATGCTATTTACAATTGACAATCTGAAGTTCCTTTGGTCTTGGTACGTTAATCTTATTCTCACATATCTCTGATACTTGACAAAGTATCTATTCATTTATCTTCATGGCTATGAACAGGAATATGATAATCTTATTAGGCGCAGACTGAAACTTGACTACAGACTAATGCAGACTGACTAATCGGAGGTCTGTACACTCGTTATAATACCTCGAGCGTTCAGGTATCACTGCGCGAGTGTGATCCGCGAGGAGAAAAGGTTCTACGTTAGCAGCAGTCTCATTGGCTGCGTTACGTATTAATACGCGGATCGGCGGAAGCAGAATTTGGTCCGTCTCTAAGACAGCGCCATCTCGTAGTGCGGAGACGGACGAGCGCTGCGCCTGCGCTGTTGAGCTTAGCGGGGCGCGCTCTAGTGGGAAAGTTGTGTACGCGCTGACTACGCGGAACTATGTACACAACAACGACTGTGTATTTTACTGTGTTGAAATCAAGAGACAGCGAGACCATATTCGATTTAGATGCCTTAGTCCAATACAATGTACTTTCAGTGTCTGCTTTTGAACTAACAGAGAGTGTAGCTAGCTTGCTTAAAGAATTTACTGAAGCATTTTCAGAAGGAATGGGAAAAGCTAATAACTTTGTAGTGCATGTTACAATCAAAGATAATGCACAGCCTAACTACGTATTTCTGGGCTCGCCCTGTTCCAGTTGCTTTAAGAAACAAAGTAGCCATTTAATTGAAAGAATAGCAAGCTAATCCATTGGATGAAGAATCACAGAAAGTGTTTATTGTAAATGTCCACTTAAGACTGTTCAAGTATTTGCGGTTGCCCTTCGGCAGTGCTTCCACACCTAGCGTTTGTCAACGTTACTTGTGTACGTAGGCTGTTTAGGTTTATGTAAGCAGGCTGTTTAGGTTTTTATGTTGGTGACGCCACTGTTTGCAGTCTGTGGCTGGTTGGACTCATTGTTGGAATATTCGCTTGTGTAGTGTTGGGAAGTTGGATGTGAACAGCGCGTAGCGTTGGACAGTTGGAGGTGAGCCACTAGCAGTGGTGGATGTGGGGGAGAGATGCCAACATTGTTTGTTCTCTATCAAAATCTTTCATTTGCTAACTATGCCTATCAGTAGTTAGTGCCTTCAGTTGTTGGAATCTTTGATTTATCTGGCAGTATTGGCGCTCGCAATGTTGCAGTAGTTCGAGTAACGAAGATTTCTGTGAGGTAAATGATTCATGAAAGGTATAGGTTATTGTTAGTCAGGGCCATTCTTTTGTAGGGATTATTAAAAGTCAGATTGCGTTGCGCTAAAACTATTGTGTGTTAGTTTAGTGATGATCAGAATAAGTAAAGAGAGAACTGTCTGAGTACATTCAGTTTTGCTCAGCTGTCTGAAAATCAAATAACGTAAGAGTTTCTCCAGCACTGTCATTCTTTACACGCAAAGGGGAAGTTCCACTTGGAACAGCTGACTGCAAAAGTACCAATTTGTTTGAACTACCTGGACGATATTGTCGTCTCAGTTCGTACACCAGAGGAACATGTTGCCAATTTGGGTACTCCTTTTTAGTGTTGTCAGAAGTAGGACTCAAGTGTCGTCGCGAAATGTCGCTTTTTTCAGACTGAACTACAGTACTCACGAGTAGGTCATGTGATAAAGTCAGGGTGAGCATCCCCTCCCCTCTCATTTACTTGCAATCCGTGACCTGCCTGTTCCTCGCAAAGTGTCTGAACCGCAGTAAGTACTACGCAAGATGACACACACATTCGGTTCTTACCGAATGCTGCTCAGGTCGCGGTTACATTGCGTCGCTTGCGCCGCAAAAATGTACCTTTTGTGTGGAGTAAAGAATCTCAAAACGCATTTCAGGAGCTCGGAGATGCTTTGCTTAGTGACATGTTTAGAGCGTTCTGACCCTACCACGCCAGTAAATTTGCAAATAGACGCTTCTTCCTACGGAATCGGCGCTGTGCTTTCGGACAGAACAGGTGGACAAGACAGATCTATTGCTTTTGCCTCAAAGTTTTTAACTCAAACTTTGTGCAATTATTCTCAAATAGAAAAAGAGGCTCTCGCTGTTCTGTATGGTGTGACAAACATTCCATAACTATCTGTATGGACACAAGTTCTATTTAGTGACAGATCACAAGCCTCTGCCGTCCTTGTTTCATCAGTCAAAGCCAATTCCCACACGCATTGCTCAAAAACTGTTACGCTGAGCTTTGTTGCTTTCGCAGTATCAGTATGAAATTGTGTAAAGTATGAAGTTGTGTACAGACATACGGCAAATCGTGGCCCTATATCGCCTTCTGATTGACCCAGACTCTGATTTTGATGCAACTGCCGCATCTTGTTGCTAAATCGATGAGCAGGACTCTGAGTTGCTGCAATCTTTTCCCTTGCACTACAGAAGAATTACACAGGCCTCGGAGTCAGGCCCCGATCTCAAGATTTTGTTGCATTACATTCGCACGTCTTGAACTCGTTCATTGAACAGTATCCAGAACTCAGTTGGGCGCCGATATTTTGCACGTCGGCATAACCTTTCATTTCAACAGGGTGTGATTCAGTTCAAAATGACAGTGCACAATCTCGTGTGCTTATTCCCAAAGTGTTGCAAAACGATGTGTTGCGATCGCTCCACCAAGGACATAAGAGAATTGTTCGCACTAAACAGTTAGCGCGACAGCACTATACTTGGTACGGCACGGACGCCCACATTGAACAGTCCCCATGGCAGAGAGTACACATAGGCTTTCCAGGACCATTTTGGAACACTTATTGGCTCATAGTGGTAGACGCTTTAAGCAAGTTCCCATTTGCGGTGCCTATGGCTTCTACCATATCACGTAGCACCATTCAAGGGTTGTCCTCCATGTTTCGCATAGGAGGGTTGCCAGAAGTACTTCTGTCGGACAACGGACAACAGTGCACTTCATGTGATTTTGAACAGTTTTGTGAACGAAATGGCATTCGTCATCGAACAAGTGCTCCGTTTCATCCCCAGTCCAACGGAGAAGCACACTTCGTACGCGCTTTTAAACAGGTGACCAAGCTTCGCTCCACACACACACACACACACACACACACGCACGCACACGACAGCAGCCGCTGCAACTCTTTCTTGTCTCCTGTCGCTCCTACCTGACAGACGGGCCATGACCGGCGGGACTTCTGCATAGCCGCCTCCAACGGAGGCTGCTATACTTGCTACACTCACCGCAGCATCCGATGCCGCCAATGGTATCCAAGTATCGTTTTCCTCTGCGCAATCTTGTTCTTTTCAGGGTTTATGACAATCGTGGGCGCTGGGTAAGGGACGTGATCCAGGAACGCATCGGTTCCTTTATGCGCCGTCACCGGAACCCGGGACCGCGCGGCCTCGCAGCAGCTCGCTAGTGCCACCAGAGCACCCCAGGAGGAGCAGATGGCCGTCCGCGCTCGCCGACCCAATGGACGTGGACCCATCGTCGCCGTCGCCCCAGGATACGCCCTCAGGCCTGGACGTTTGCTCCAGCAGCGGTTTTCCGGAGGGAGTCCCTGTTGCCTCGCAAGCCAGATGGCGGTGTACGGTCAGGAGTACGCCAATCACCAGTCACGACTCCCGGTTCATCTCTACATCCCCGTTGATGTTCGCATCTTCCCTACATATCAGTGCAGCTTTTCAGGGGGGAGAAATGTGCTGGCGAAAGCTGTCGCCAGCACACCGGTGGACAAAGATGAAGCGCGAAGATCGATAAGCGCGCTCGATGTAACGCCTGCTATGAAGAGAAACCAGAGAGACACCTACAAGCAACACACTACAATGCCCTCTCGACAGCATGTATTTAGGCCGTCAACACTGACCGGAGGGCAGCAGTGTCTTACTCTTCCATATTGGCGTCTGTCATTCATTCGCAGAGCTTGCTCAGTTCACATCGCAGGCTACGACAGTACATAGCGACCAGATTAGTGACGATAGTGGGACTTGTACTTCACTAACAGTGAGACTTCAGTTTGTAATAGCAAGATTACCAATATTGTCTGCAAGAGGACTATTACGAATTAGCTTGTATCACAACACATCGACTCTGTTCAAGTATTCTGTTCGTGTAAATAAATGACCGTATTAAACCACGTGTGCATTTGCGTTGTAGAAAGAGTATACCGGCCACCCATAGCATCCTCTCCCTTGCTTCCTTATGATAAAAGACTCTATAGAAGTTACTATTTCCTCAGTGTAATCATCTGTTGCTGTTCTGTACTTCTACCAGTTTGAAATCCATGCTGGTTATCATTCATTAAGCTGTGGTTCTCTAAGTACTTGGCAGTTTGTTTCATTAATCTCTCGATTACCTCAGAGAATGCCTAGAGAAGTGAAATGGACCAGTAATTTTCAAATAATGTATGTCTATATCCGCACTTGAATAAAGGCATCAGTTTTGATACTTTTAGTCTTTGAGTAACGCACCCTCAGTGAGTGATAAATTAACAATGTTAGCCAAGGTTTTTGCAATATACGAAGCAGCACCGATTGTAAATGACACTGGCACCTCATCTACACCAGCTGACATTTTGCATTTGAGGCTTTTGGTCACCTTTACTACTTCATGCTCATAAGCTGAAACTAAGATGCTGCATGCTGGCCAGCAAAACCAAATTTTATTCTGATTAATGAAATTTTAGCTAAGCTTTTGGGAAGCATTTATAAAGTAACCATTTATGTCATTTGGCAGGTCTTTTTTGCCAGTATTGATACTATCAGCGTTTGTAAGATAATTCCTCGTTCACTGTTTACAATATTCCGCATAGATTTTGACTTATTGCCCGACACTCTTATCATGTTATCACTTCTAAGCAGATTTGCCTTTGCATTTACATGCTGATATATTTTGCTGTAAGACTTACGCTATAAACTGGGATCTGTCGATATTTTCATTTGAGAACTGAGCATTTTTAAAATTCTGTCTGAAATCTTAATGCTTGACGTAGTCCAGGAGCTAGATCTAGTGATCGGACGTGAACAGGCTGTAGTCAATTTTTTAGGAAAACACATTTTAAAATTAGACACGAATACTGAAGAGACAATATGATACGTATTGTTAGTACTCGACTGTGAAAACACTTCTGACTAGGATTCATTGCTTAAGACTACCTAAAGAACTAGCACAATTTAGTGCACAAAAATTCTTTTATAAGAAAGAAATACATTCCTTCCTTTCACAAGTATAGCAGGAATTTTGAGGATGAGGGCATTATGATCAGAAATCTCGGTCATTATTAATAATTTCTACGTCTGTGGTGTCAATATTGGAAAGTATGTTGCCTACGAGACTTTCCGTTTTATTTGTTATTCTTGTGGGGCTATTTATAAGAGGAAGCCTGTTGAATCTGTGCAGTACGTTCAGAAACAGCATCCTACATGCATATTCATGCATAAGTTTCGTATTAAAGTCCACACAGATAGTTACAGTGTCTCTTTTAGTTAACATAATGTTCAGTAGAGACTCCAATTTGTTAGTAAACATGTCTACGTCCCCACTAGGAGCTCTATAAACTAGTATAATTATCACGTTGCCCAGCTCCCCATGCAATTGGACAGCAGCAGCCTCGAAATGCTTTTCCTTTTATAGATTAAGGAAAAATACAGACTCCACTACTTTTAGCATCCTTCCTACAAAACTGGCTAGCCGACTAATAATGGTTAATATTTACGTAACCCAATTCTGGATCCCTGCACAAGTGGTCAATGATACACGGTCAATACTGACATTTTTAACAGCAACTTCAAAAGATTTATTTCTCAGATTCTGGATATTATAGCTTAAAATACGAAAACCACAAGGAGAGAGACTGGTGACAGTTGTACTCACGCTTTGCTGCGTCGCAGCGTATGCTATTTTGGATGGGGTACCCAAAATCCTTGAGCACTACGGGTTTTCTGCGCCTTGAAGGTCTTCCTTTCAGCTGCAATGTAGTGCTCACCACAGCAGCAACTGGTATAGTTAAATCCACACCTGTCAGCAAAAGGTCTTCCGCTACTGCTGCCGTCTGATCTCCAACTGCCGGAGCAAGGTTCTCTGCTTCCGACGAAGGACCCCTCACCGCCTATGGAGTGTCCCCTACTGCTGGTGAAACCACCACCGCTCTCGTTGAGATGTCCTCCGCCGCTGTAGATGTGTTCCCCGCCTCAGCTGCCAGTGATGTGTCTGTCCTCCGCTGCTTGTTAAGTGTTCTCCACTGCCGGTGTGTTGTCATCTGCTGTAGGTGGGCAGTTCCTCACATGTATGGAACTCAGCTGATTATATCAAGAGACTGGAGCTCTCCGTCTGAGTAGTTCGGACAGTTTAGTCCGCTTTGATGTTTTATCTCTTTTTACGAAGATCCCACTTAGAGATTTGGCACTAGCTTGTAATAAGTATCAGATGGACGTCACTGTTTTGGTTTGTCATGCACATTCCTCAACCTGAAACTTCCTGGCAGATTAAAACTGTGTGCCGGACGGAGACTCGAACACGGGACCTTTGCCTTTAGCGGGCAAGTGCTCTACCAACTGAGCTACCCAAGCACGACTCACGCCCCGTCCTCACAGCTTTGCTTTACATCCCCAAGGCTGTGGCTAAGCCATGTCTCCGCAATATCCTTTCTTTCAGGAGTGCTAGATCTGCAAGTTTCGCAGGAGAGCTCCTGTAAAGTTTGGAAGGTAGGAGACGAGGTACTGGCAGAAGTAAAGCTGTGAGGACGGGGCGTGAGTCGTTCTTGGGTAGCTCAGTTGGTACATCACTTGCCCGCGAAAGGCAAAGGTCCCGAGTTCGAGTCTCGGTCCGACACACAGTTTTAATCTGCCAGGAAGTTTCATATCAGCGCACACTCCGCTGTAGAGTGAAAATTTCATCCTTCCTCAACCTGTTTTGTGTTCTCCCCTGAGACCAACCTATTTATTAGGAGAGAGCACATGAATCACCAGGCCGTAAACCAACTATATTTTGGAGGTATGTGGACGATACTTTCATAGTATGGCTTCATGGAGAAGATACATTAACAGGTTCTTACGTGACCTCGACTTCATTCATATGAACATCCGCTTCACTATTGACGTTTTGTTTAGACAGAAGAATAATGCATTTCTGGGGCATTCAACGTTTCGTAAGACCACACATACACACTAGTATTTGCAATCATCGTTTGGTCACCTGTCACAAATTAAGAGTATGATTAAAATACTTGTACACAGGACTCACACAATCGCCGATGCAGGTAGTTTGCCTAAAGAACTCGCCCATCTAACGATAGTCTTCAGGGAAAATTAATTTCTACCTGGCAGATAAACAGGGCACTGCCACTTAAAACCAAGAATCAGGGAACGGATAAAGAGGTTGACGCGCCAGCAAAACTTTCAGCTTGTTGGAATTATTTCGTTGCAATAAGCAAGAACCCTCTGTAACTTTCAGGTGAAAGTGATTTCCCGTCCATGTTCTAAAGCTACCTGCTAGGATTACTGAAGGACAATTTGTTATTGCAGAAGGCTGCAAATTACAAAATAATTTTGTACATGGCTGCACGTTCAGAGACCGTGAACAGTTACAATTAAAAGAAAACAGCCCTCGGTCACTCATTTTTAACGAATTAACCGGGTTTCAACACTGCTAGGAGTGTCTTCCTCAGAATTTAAACTATAGAATGGTCTATAACATGGTCACAGAATTATGACTAAGAACGTATGATACAAATTATAAATACGGAATTATCTTGAAAGACTGGCAGTACTAAAATAATAAATATGCCAAAAGGGCGTTAGTCACAAAGATATTTAAGATAAAAAAAACTGATGGCGAGCCACTAAGGACTGCTCGTTTCTTGCGTGGTGCAGGTTGTAAACGTTTACGATTACGTTTACCGACCTACATAGGGAGAAACGACCACCATAATAATAATGGAAATCAGAGCTCTCACGGAAAGGTATAGGTGTTCGTTTGTTCCGCGCGCTATGGAAGATTGGAATAATAGAGTTGTGAAGTTGGTTCGATGAACATTGTGCCAGGCACTTAAATATAGCCGGCCGCGGTGGCCGAGCGCTTCTAGGCGCTGCACTCCGGAACCGCGGGACTGCTACGGTCGCAGGTTCGAATCCTGCCTCGGACATGAATGTGTGTGATGTCCTTAGTTTAGTTAGGTTTAAGTAGTTCTAAGTTCTAGGCGACTGATGACCTAAGATGTTAAGTCCCATAGTGCTCAGAGCCATTTGAACCATTTGAACTTAAATATGATTTGCAGAGTATCCATGTAGATGTAGATGTGAAAGCTCTTCACTTTCCATACTTTAGGACGAGGTACAACGGACCAAAATAAGAAAAAAGTTTCCAGTAAACATGGGCTCTAAAATACGTACCTTAAGAGCTCTGAGCACTTGTTCATCTTTGTTACTGAGAAACAAATATGTTCTGCTGGAACATCTACTTAGAACTCTTAATGTATGCGTTTTAAAACTAATGTTTATTGGACTTTTTTGCTGTCTTGGATGTCTCAAATATATACAGTACATTATCACTTGATGTACACAATCAAAAACTCTTCTCTTGGTGTACAAGTTCAACATTTACACAAGTACAGCTTGCATAGCACTGATGTTCTAACTAGATGTGGTTGACTGTTTCGTCGGAGGTCACAAACTGAGGTGGTTGAAGTCCATGCTCGGCTCTACATTGCCCTTCATACGATGACATTGCGGTGCTGCGAGGGAGGGAGTGTCCTCAGGAGCCTCTCCCTTCCATCGTTGAGGATTCCAGCGAGACATCGCTAATGTCTGTGGTATCGATGTACGTTGCCGATTTTAGTGTGGAACCGCGACCTTAATATACCAATGAAATATTCAATAAACCGTCCTTGGTTGATACCACAGGTACCTTTGGATGACACCACAGGTGCCTTAATATGCCAATGAAATGTTCAGTAGAACGTCATCAGTCACCAATAGAAATATCTGCAATTGGTAACGTTACGGGTATGTAGGCGAGTGATTTGGCCGCCTGGAGATGGTATGAGGGGAGGTGAATTTCCTTGGGCGAATGAAGACTAGCTGTGTCGCCCCATTCCCAAGGGCATATCAATGATAGTCCAGCTAGACGAGCCAGGTACAAAGAAGGGCAGTGTGGCTAGATGTGGGTAAATTCCAGTATGGGGAATTTTGACGCCGTTCCGTCACTTAAGGGGACATATACTGCTCCAAGAAATGTCGGAGTGTCAGAAATTCTTAAACACGGATAAGTTATAGCTTCTTGAGATTCGACAATAAATCCAGTGCTAAAGCAAGTCTGAACACGTCTGCGATCTTAGAAAAATGAGGCGCATCCAATGACACAACAATATTTTCAATAGCTTTAAAACTACAAAAGTTAATGCACTGAGGCGACAAAAGTCATCGGATACCTCCTACTATTGTCGAACCTCGTTTTTCCCAGCGTAGTGCAAGAGCTCGACGTGGCACGCTCTCCAAGTAGCTAAACATAAGCATTTCCAATCAATGATCGGTTCAGCTGGACCAGAGCACCCAGTCCATTCTGTGTAAACACAGCCCACACCATTATGGAGCCACCACCAGCTTTCACAGTGCCTTGTTGACAACTTGGCTCCATCTGAAATCAGAATTCATCTAACCAGGCCACAGTTTTCCAGTCGCCTAGGGTCCAACTGACATGTTCACTAGCGCAGGAGAGGTGCTGCAGGCGATTTCGTGCTTTACCAAAGGCAATCGTGTTAGTCATTTGCTGCCATAGCCCATTAACTCCAAATTTCGCCACACTATCCTAGTGTATACGTTCGTCAGACCTTACACATTGACTTCGGCAGTTTCTTCCCCGCAGTGTTGATTGTCTGCTAGCAGTGACTACTCTACTCTCTGGAGTAAAGTGAAGGTCATCAGCCACTGCGTTGTCGGTGGAGAGAGGTAATGCATGAAAATTGGTATTCTCGGCACACTCTTGTTGCTGCGAATCTCGGTATATTGAACTGCCTAACGATTTCCTAAATGGAATGTCGCATGTATCTCGCTTCAACTACCATTCCACTATCAAAATATGTTAATTCCCGTCATGAGGTCATAATCACATCGGAAACGTTTCTGTATAAATCACCTGTGTAAATGACTGCTCTTTTACACCTTTTGTACGTGATACTACCGCCATCTGTAAGTGTGAATATCACTATCCCACGGCTTTTGTCACCTCTGTGTATCTCACAGTAAATAAACATTTTTACAATTAATCTTTAGATTAACATCTTTTAAACGCTTCCTGCGATTTCAAAGAACAATATCTCAAATGTTAGCAGTGCACTATAGCCATCATTCAGAAGGGCTTCGTATCTGTATATAATTTATTTATTGATTAATAACATCTTTTATATCGTTTTATTACGCAAATTTTTGTCAGAACATCATATACTCGATAATAACACAGCACATGACTGCACAGTGAATACTTCATATACTGACATACTTACATCTTTATTTAATTAACAGTTTAGTATTTTTCCAACAACTTTATTTAAATATTGATTACAATCGATAATACAAAGTCATAGTAATTTAAGAAGTAGTCAAACGCTTGTGATAACTGACACCACTACTAAAAAGAGTACCAAGATACACTTGTGTCAAACACTCAAAAATAACTATTTAAACAATGTTTAGCGAGAATCTGTTGTCAGTTAACGTTAGTGCACTTACACAAGAATGCTGGCTTATTTGTTAATGAACAAACCTTTCTTTATTTTCATTGCAAGTAATCTGACTGTGGCTGAATGTTTATAATATTCATTTACTTAAATATTGTTGTAATATATTACTTTAGTCTAGGAAGTGGTAAAATTGAGTGAAATGATGTCTGTAGTACTTAAGAACGATGTATTTCTATTGGGAGACGGCCTTCAGTCAATAGAAAAGCAGTCAGTAGCACAGCACTGTGGGAGTGAAGTGTAGGCTGAGGCTTTTGGAGCGAAGAGCTCACGGTTGTGATTCTGGACACTTTTAAGTTTGTTATTGAAGGAGGCAGACCTGCCTGTCGTAAACAGTCGTATTTGATCGTGTAGGTGATAGATTCTGGGCAGTGAATGACCGCTAACACAATTTTTCGGCTTGCATTACGGAACAGAAAATGGATGCTATACTTTGCACTGTGTGTGCTAATTTGTGACTTATCATGTTCGACTCTGAACTATTTTGAGTTGGTGAATATTTTTTGTATTATGACCACGAAATGATCTTAGTTTCCACGAGTCTCGGATTAGTCTTTAGTTTGGAGATTCTGCAACAATTCTCGTAACGCTCTCAATGTAACTTCACTGCACTTCATAAGGGCATTTTCTGTCTTTGTTTTAACTGGATACCATAGGACCACTTTCCATTTATTTAAAATGACCTTTCTTGAATAAACATTATTGAGCATAATTTTCTGTCGTCTACATCAATTACAGACGTTAGACAAGAACTCTTTTTATTAAATCATTCATTTATTCTTTATTTATATTTCTGTGTATTTTATTAATTCGCAGTTCTAGCCAAAAGAGACTATTTGACTAAAGTATCACAGCTGCAGATGAAAGCTGACATGCGCAGCTCGACCCTATGACTACATCGAGCTATTCTTGTTAAATAGAGCTGTGCATAGCCCTACTGCCTAAGGTACGACCAACATCAGGTAGTCGCAACTGGTGTCCTCATAAGTGATGCTGATTAGAGGAGCAACTACTCAGAAGAAAATCCAGGTCACCTCCTGATGTCTGCATAACCACTGCTGCCTCCAAGTTACGTCAGTCGTCAGGCCCCAACATGTCGGCAGTTCGGCAAGCAGCAGTGTTAACCGAAATCTGGGATACCACTGCACCATTTTGCAGAGCACCCATGTAGATTATTAGATTATATGTGACTGTATTGCTCCTGAGGTGTCTACACGACGACACTCTGGGTCTTGGTGCGTAAAAATAGCGCCCGACCGGCCGGATAAGTGGATCTAGTTACCGATAGCTGGCTGCTGCCTTTGCATTCCAAGCCACGCAGCAGTGTTTAAATCTGCGGTCAGGGGCCTGATAGCGCATTGCTGCTAAGAACCGTGGAACAGGCGTCCATCGTACCCGCAGTAGGTGAGCTTGGATCATCACAGAACCTCGCTCAAGTCCAATAAATGTATATGGTTGAAATATGAGCATTGCTGAATGTGTTCCTGTTCCGTGCTAGTGCACACGCGCGCTCGAGGTGAGCAAGTCGGAGCGGCCACCCTGACAAATCTACTGTTACTCCCCCACCCTCAAACGGGGTTGACACTATGTAATTCGGCCATCTATGATGCGTAAAATAAGTCTAAACTGCCTCTGTCTCTCCACTTTAGCGAAGTTCAGTCCTGAGGTTTCTTATTAAAAATGATAATCCATAAATGTGTACCAGAATTGTGGAACATGTTCTATGTGCATAAAAAATAACGGTTGTGGAGAAGTAAACCCCTCTATAAAAATCAATATGAATTTCGTAATCAGAGATCTTTTGAAACAAAGCTCTCTGTTCGTGCATGAAATTCAGGGCCCCACCGACTTAGACGCTAAGGTTGATGCCGTCTTCCTTGACTTCCGGAAGGCATTCATTCAGTAAAATTTTACACTGTTGTGCAGTAAAAAAAATACGAGCTTAACGGGTACTGGACCAGATTTGCGAGTGGATTCTCTACATGGTTGTAGACAGATCGCAACACGTCGTTCTTAAAGACACCAAACCGAATGATGCAAGGGTAACATCAGAACTACCACAAGGGAGTGATGTAAGGCCGTTACTCTTTACAAATTATACTAATTATCTAGTGGATAACATTGGAGGATCCCTGAAGCAATTCGCGGACGATACGGTTGAACAGTTTGTGCAAGGTCTGAAAGTTAACTCTGGAAGCAAATGAATGTGACGTATTCTGCACAAATAGGAAAGGATATAAAATTATGTTTAATCACTCCACTTGCAATAAATCACTGGAAACAGCAACTACGTTGGGCGGAGTGGCCGCGCGGCTAGAGGCGGCATGTCACGAATTGCGCGGTCCCTCCCGCCGGAGGTTCGAGTCCTCCCTCGAACATGGCTGTGTGTGTTGTCCTTAGCGTAAGTTAGCTTAAGTAATGCGTAAGTCTAGGGACCGATGATCTCAGCAGGTTGATCCCTTTCAAAAAAAAAAAAAAAAAAAAAAAACTACCGTAAAATATCTAGAAGTAATCACACAGGACGCCTTACTTTGGAACGACCACGTGAAACGAAGAGGACGATAACCACGTGCTAGCTTGAGATTCATTGGCAGAATTTTAAGGAAATATAATTCATCAGTGAAAGAAGTGGCTTAAAAAACACTCGTTCGACCGATTCTTGAGCTTTTCTCATTAACCTGGGTCCCTTACTAAGTAAGATTAATAGAAGAGTAGAGAAGATCCAACGAAGAACACCGTGTTTCGTTGCGGAATCATTTAGTCGGTACGTGAGCGTTTCGGAGATGCTAAACGAACTGCAGTGGCAAGCACTGTAAGAGAGACACTGTGTATCACGGAAAGGTTCCCTACTGAAATTCCGACAGAGTTTATAGACCGACAGTAATTTTTCCCGCTCCATTCGATAACGGAACTGTTGATGGGAGGAAAGACAGTGATACCCGGAGCACGCACGGTGACGCACCGTTAGGTGACTTGCGCAGTGCAGATGTGATTATACCTGTAGTAGAAATGACTAGAGATCCTACATTCAGTGTCGTCACCAATGCAATATTACAAGTCCTGAACGTTGAAGTTCAAAAGAAAGTCCCATAAAGCAGTGAATAAACGTGAGTCCCAAGTCTGGCTAACTCACGAGAAATTACAAATCTCCGACCAGCACTCATTACTCAATAAAAGAACAATTTCTCGTGACCGAATACGAAAATGGACGAGGTTCGATAAGCGCAATGATTAAGACCAAAAAATTTTCAAGCGCCAGTAACATATACACGTAGAATCCTACTAAATCAGCTGCGAAAGAGCTGCCCAAACTGACACCGGTCCTATCTTGTAGGTGGTTTCTAACAGACGGCCCCACCCCAGCCTCTAACTTGCCTTACATAAGCGCGAGCTGCACTCTCCTAAATTACTATACACCACGACATTTTTCCAGATTCTATGTCCCTGTATCTACATTAAAACGAATTACATTTGCAGGCACACTCTTTCGAAGTTATTAAAATGGATTGTTGTTTGCTCTCAGGTAAATTGTTCTCTCATAACTAAGAAAAAACTATTCGATGTGCTTGCATGCATTCAATAATTAACAGCGCCTGATGATGATGATGAGTCCCATACTCCTGTACAGAGCGTAGGGGAGCGACGCAGGAGACCTGCGCCGCCTTACTAGGCAAGGTCCTAGTGGAGGTGGTTTGCCATTGCCTTCCTCCGACTGTAATGGGGATGAATGATGATGATGAAGACTACACAACAACACCCAGTCATCTCGTGTCAGGGAAAATCTCTGACCCCGCCGGGAATCGAACCCGGGACCTTGTGCTCGGGAACCGAGAACGCTACCGCGAGACCACGAGCTGTGGACTAACAGCGCCTAATATTCACAATCTGCTGCAGAAATGGATCCATCATTTGTGCAAAATTAATTACTCTTTTAGCTGTTGGTATCATTTACATCATATATTGAATGCAGTTCGAACTATTGCCTAGTTTTGCAACAAATATACTAACTGGTTGCTAAAAGCCTAATAATTACAAATACTGTGACTGGTATTTCCGAAAGTCTGTTTCAACATGCCACATTTTTATGATGTTTAGCTCTCTCACACTCATGCTACAAATAACCGCAATATGTCGAGGAATCATTTAAGTGCTGATAAAGATGTATGTGTATCTCAAGACGTATCTCGAAAATCTTCTTAAGTTGACACTATACTCGCTGCTTTATAGCTTTTTATTAAATTGTTATTAATTTATAATGCTTTTCCTGTTTCATCTTCATTCAAGTTATTACGTTTAGTGATTTTTGTGTGACCTGTATGAACCTGGTATTGAATTGATCAGAGTGACATTCTCTTTAATATGAGATGTCGTGGAGCTCTGAAACTTGTTTCTTGTTCACAGTAAATGAAACTGCTGCCATTTTCCTAAGCGGACCTCCCCAAGGGCGGGAAAGCCGTCTTCCGGCCCTTAACCCCACGTGAACTGGCAGCGACACATTCGCAGCTCAATAGACAACGGTCCACGCTCATCTCAAGCGGTATATTCCGTGTGTAAAGTTACAGCTCTCACAGCGAAAATTTTCTTCAAGGGAATGTTCATTTTCCACATTGGCTGTATTTACTGACGTACGTGCATTTATTTAGCTACAGCCGGCCAATTTCTGCTTAAGCCATTATCAGTTGAACAATAAAAACCAGACAAGTATCGCACTGATGACATTCTTTCATTGCCCCTTTCTTGAAAGAGCCCATGCCAGAAGTATGGTGCCTGGGGCGCGTTTGGAGATTGGAAATTTGTGGTAAGGTCTTATGGGACCAAACTGCTGATGTCATCGTTCCCTAAGCTTACACACTACTTAATCTAACTTAAACTAACCTACGCTAAGGAAGACACACATACACCCATGCCAGAGGGAGGACTCGAATCTCCGACGGGGAGAGCCGCGCAGACCGTGACAAGACGCTCAGACCGCACGGCTACCACGCGTGGCGAGGCACGTTTAACTCTCCACCTGAAGAAATAGGCCGATAGTGTGTACGTAAACTTGTGTTTACAAAAATACAGTTTCTGATGACTTTTGGGAAAATCAGCGGTACTGGTTCTTTTGAAAAGTAAAACCTGGTTTCCCTTCCCCCTGACGTTATACGACTACTTGGTAACGAACGAATGCAGTGCACTCACACACGTTGGTACTTCTGGCAGACGACTACCCTCTGCTCTGGAGACAGCAGGCGGTCAGTGCATTAAGGACGGCGACTGCGGGTGTCCCTCCGGTGACACTTATTACTGCTTCGCGTTTCCCTGCCAGATTTAATTTCACCGCCTCTTCTTTTACCCATCTTCATCTTTGCGTTAGGCGGTGCTCCAGTAAAACAGGACGCCAAAGAAAAAAGAAAAAAACCAAAAACAGCCAAAAACAGGCGGACAATCAAATTTTAAAGTTTTAAAAATATGTAATTGGCGTGTTAACGAAATTTTCCGCTTTTTGATAGCATCACACAGAGGGGCGGCTCGCGCTAGTAAATACGGCCAGAAATAAGGACTGGTACGGGGGAGCAGCGCGACACTTAATGCGGTTACTCCCCCTCTCCCCCCCCCCTCCCTCCCCGACATCCTACCACGCCACTTGAAGCGGTCGCGTCTTCTTCCGGCGGCGCTACAAAAATCTTGTAATCGAATTGGCCGGTTGGGCCGCACGCGCACCGCAGCGCAACGCAGCAGGGTGGGGTGCCGCCGCTAATACCTTTTGATCTTATCCATATGTAAAACTGAATTTGGTATGGAGATGCGCCGCGCTCGGGGCTACACAAGCCCAGCGCGCTGTAGACAGTCGTGGCGCACTCTGCTAGACCTTCTCCTCCTTCACATTCGCTCGCGTCCGACAGTTTTCGCGGCCTGAGATACCGGAATGCTGCAGAAGCTCCGAAAGCGAAGGAATAACTACTGCTCGTGTTGCGAGCCCCGTCGACACGGAAAACACTAGAGGCGCAACATTTACATTTACAACTGCTGAGGAAAATGCGGGAGAAGGAGGCAATATGAGCATTAAAGGAAAGGAGGCTGGCCTACGAGACAGTCGCACAAGAAGACGGCGAGGACGAGCAGAACCGGCGACTGCGAGAGCTTAAATATTTTACAGACTCCAGGCTTCTGTTTCAGTCAGAGCGTAAAGTACGACCGTTTCAAACCCATATTCGTTGTCCATCTCGGACTTGCGTCGGATGCGTTTTGTTAGTGGTGTCATCTTGAAAAAAAATGGTTCAAATGGCTCTGAGCACTATGGGACTTAACTTCTGAGGTCATCAGTCCCATAGAACTTAGAACTACTTAAACCTAACTAACCTAAGGACATCACACACATCCCTGCCCGAGGCAGAATTCGAACCTGCGACCGTAGCGGTTGCGCTGTTCCAGACTGTAGCACCTAGAACCGCTCGGCCACTTCAGCCGGCTGGTGTCATCTTAACCGTTGAAACATAAACATGCACGTCCCTTCTCTATCCCGCCCAGAAGCAGTTCGCACAAAATTCTTTTACGCTATAGACCATGTCATATTGTAAAATGACTAGAGTTTCAAGAAGGCCTCTTCCAATAGTAACCGAAACCTTGGATTATCATTTTACAATATGAAATGGTCTGCAATTGAAAAGAAGGAAAAGAAAAGTCGTTACATTCACACAGTATATTTCTTAACTTGCATTCTTGTATGGCCTTAATCCAACCCTCCCCAAACTCCAAACAAACACTCCCGCGAACACACACACACACACACACACACACACACACACACAGACAAAGAGGGTTATTTGTATCTCCAGAGTTTCAAACGACTTCCCTACATTACCAACACGTACAAAAAAAAGACACATCAGTGGATGGCGCATCTCATCAACCTATGATCCGTAACACGTGCCTCTGTATAGTTGCAAGACACTAGGGGCAGTGCGCCGAAACAACACGTATAATAGAGCGTTGCATCCATTTTTTTGTCTATGATGTCGAGAATAAGTATAGAAACATTTCATAAATAAAAGGAGCTCCATATCTAGGTGCTATTGTGAGAACACTTCAAAACGAAAAAGAACAAAAACCCAAGGAAACAAATAACAGCCATGTGGAATTTACACAATATTTCAATACGTCCTGGTTCCGCAGTCTGAAAAATGTGTAATGGTGTAATTCAAAAAATTTAAAAAATACAAGTCGTGTGAACGTATATTGTGAGATTACAATCAGTATGTGTGACACGTAAAATATTCAAAGAACGGGAATTTCAATTGAAGGAAATGTGGTTGGTAGTTTGCAGTGTTGTGGCCACAACAGACAGATAAACAGGAGCCATAGTGCAGTCCGTGGGGCTACAGTAAGAAGAGTGAGGAGGGGAGTAGGTGCGTCACAAGTCTGTAAGCAGAATGTCTCCATGGCTGAAAGGCATGAAACTGAACCCCCACGTAGATATAATTGAACAGCTTGGTCAGATTCTGATTGTGTCCAAAAGCTAAACTATATACACGGTGCAGTCACAAAACGGTGATCACCTTTTTAAAGCCTGAAGAATCACGGTGGACAAGAAGAGAGTAGTTAAGGTTGTGGAAGGTACCGACAGGGATGTGGAGCCATGTCGACTCTAGTACCGTGGCCAGTTGCGCGAGATTCCTCCGTTGAAGATTTATTGCACCTACAACCCCATCGAGGAGGTCCCATTTAATCTCGACTGGGTTTAAATCTGGAGACTTTGGTGGCCATGAGAACACTATAGGTTTGTCCTGGCGCTCTTCGAGCAACATACACTCCTGGAAATGGAAAAAAGAACACATTGACACCGGTGTGTCAGACCCACCATACTTGCTCCGGACACTGCGAGAGGGCTGTACAAGCAATGATCACACGCACGGCACAGCGGACACACCAGGAACCGCGGTGTTGGCCGTCGAATGGCGCTAGCTGCGCAGCATTTGTGCACCGCCGCCGTCAGTGTCAGCCAGTTTGCCGTGGCATACGGAGCTCCATCGCAGTCTTTAACACTGGTAGCATGCCGCGACAGCGTGGACGTGAACCGTATGTGCAGTTGACGGACTTTGAGCGAGGGCGTATAGTGGGCATGCGGGAGGCCGGGTGGACGTACCGCCGAATTGCTCAACACGTGGGGCGTGAGGTCTCCACAGTACATCGATGTTGTCGCCAGTGGTCGGCGGAAGGTGCACGTGCCCGTCGACCTGGGACCGGACCGCAGCGACGCACGGATGCACGCCAAGACCGTAGGATCCTACGCAGTGCCGTAGGGGACCGCACCGCCACTTCCCAGCAAATTAGGGACACTGTTGCTCCTGGGGTATCGGCGAGGACCATTCGCAACCGTCTCCATGAAGCTGGGCTACGGTCCCGCACACCGTTAGGCCGTCTTCCGCTCACGCCCCAACATCGTGCAGCCCGCCTGCAGTGGTGTCGCGACAGGCGTGAATGGAGGGACGAATGGAGACGTGTCGTCTTCAGCGATGAGAGTCGCTTCTGCCTTGGTGCCAATGATGGTCGTATGCGTGTTTGGCGCCGTGCAGGTGAGCGCCACAATCAGGACTGCATACGACCGAGGCACACAGGGCCAACACCCGGCATCATGGTGTGGGGAGCGATCTCCTACACTGGCCGTACACCACTGGTGATCGTCGAGGGGACACTGAATAGTGCACGGTACATCCAAACCGTCATCGAACCCATCGTTCTACCATTCCTAGACCGGCAAGGGAACTTGCTGTTCCAACAGCACAATGCACGTCCGCATGTATCCCGTGCCACCCAACGTGCTCTAGAAGGTGTAAGTCAACTACCCTGGCCAGCAAGATCTCCGGATCTGTCCCCCATTGAGCATGTTTGGGACTGGATGAAGCGACGTCTCACGCGATCTGCACGTCCAGCACGAACGCTGGTCCAACTGAGGCGCCAGGTGGAAATGGCATGGCAAGCCGTTCCACAGGACTACATCCAGCATCTCTACGATCGTCTCCATGGGAGAATAGCAGCCTGCATTGCTGCGAAAGGTGGATATACACTGTACTAGTGCCGACATTGTGCATGCTCTGTTGCCTGTGTCTATGTGCCTGTGGTTCTGTCAGTGTGATCATGTGATGTATCTGACCCCAGGAATGTGTCAGTAAAGTTTCCCCTTCCTGGGACAATGAATTCACGGTGTTCTTATTTCAATTTCCGGGAGTGTATGTACACTGCGAGCTGTGTAACATGTTGCATCGTCCTGCTGGTAGATGCAATAGGGCCGAGGAAAACACAAATAAACTGCATGTATGGGTAGACAAGATACCCAACGATAGATTCACGCTTGTATTGAACTATTATGCCTTCCAGAATGACGAGATCACTCAAGGAATGCCACGAAAACATTCCCAATACTATAACGCTCCGTCCTCCAGCCTGGATGCTTTCGATGGTTGTTGGAGGGCCGTACACGCCGACGCTCATCTGTCTGATGGAGCATAAAACGTGAATTTTCTGAAAAGGCCACCTGTCGCCACTCAATGGTAGTTCATTTGCAGTACTGCCGTGGCAATTTCAGCCTTCGTCGCTCCCATCTGCCGTCTGTGAGTGGGTATTGCATACTGAAGCCGAACATAGATGGCGGTCATATTAATGTGACTGGACCATGTATAATTACCACGAACACTCAAATCAGTTCCAGAAGAGTTACAGGAAATCTAATGACAGCGTTGACACCACAATAAAAATATGAGACCAGTAGAAGGCATCTGGATTTTATGGACCTTACATGAGCTTGATCCATAATGACAATACAGTACAGTACGAGATCCTAAGAAAATAATAATTATGTTACATCAACAGAAGGCAATTGCACTTCAGTTAATCTCATGTACCGAAAACTGACAAAAAATATCTACCAATACACTTACTGGCATGAACAAACAAGGCCGGCCGGAGTGGCCGAGCGGTTAAAGGCGCTACAGTCTGGAACCGCACGACCGCTACGGTCGCAGGTTCGAATCCTGCCTCGGGCATGGATGTGTGTCATGTCGTTAGGTTAGTTAGGTTTAAGTAGTTCTAAGTTCTAGGGGACTTATGACCACAGCAGTTGAGTCCCATAGTGCTCAGAGCCATTTGAACCATTTGAACCATTTGAACAAACAAGTTAAAGTGAAATGCATTTTGAAGTCGAACTGAGCAGGTGGTTAATGATATCATTAAACTCACATTTAGCAAGAGAACAGCGAGTTTCAGTGTAGAAAGGGATGAGACCAGCACAAAGGCACGGACTGAGGGTAAGTGGATGCACATCATTAACAGGGTTAGACTGAGATCCAGCAAGCAAAATAAAATGTATTTATCTCTAGCGAGACGGTGATTGGCTGAAGCCATACTTGGCGACGTAGACATGACACGGTGGGGAGATCCACATCATATAAAAGCATTTTGAGACCTAAAATTAAGGCTCTATCTCTCTGTCGTCTCACGGCGCACCGCAAAGTGTGTGGAAATAAGTGAAGGCGTTGAGAGCTTTGCTTCCCGTGAAGTTACGACGATACGCTTCATGTATCGTGGTGACACATAGCAAAGCACTAGTTAATAATTTCTGCAGGAATTTTTTAGGGCAAAGGAGTTGTGCACGTCACTCCAACCCATAGCGAGTTTGTAATAGCCATTATTTCGACTAGGGAAAGATTAATGTTCTACAGAATGCAGTGAAGTTGCGTCTGAGTGAATTCAGTCAAGGCCAGAGTAGAGAATTAGCGTTTCAGAGCCAGCATGGAGACAACGCCATTGCAGATGCCGCTTAGTAGAGTACCATCACGCATTAGGCCACAGGAAATGTTGAGTCTAGATTTTGCTCACTCCAACTTGTACACACTTTGACCATTGAATATCAACACCTATGATACTAACCTACCCTCACATTGAGTACATGAGAGTTTTTCATTGGTTCAAAAAGTAAATTTATTCTCCACCAACTCAGTGCATTGACCAGCTACGACAACGTAGATTTAAATGAGCTAATCAGGGTCTTTAATAATCCTTCTTTCCTGTGATAAGAAATTTTCATGTGTAGAGATAACGATTTTAATAATCATTATTTCAATATCTCCAAGACTTAAATATTTTGTTATTGGGTGTGAAAAGTAATTGAACATGACTGTTGTATAACACATGACCCCTGAAAGCAACGATAAATTATATGTAGAAGAAAAATGGGATAGCTGTGTCGTCTTTCTAGAATAGACGCCAAACTTTCACTTTTATTAATTCGTGCGTTCTATTTATGTGACAGCAACATTTCTAATGATTTTTGTTACGATCTGCACCTGAAATTAGCTGCCTTACAGGGCCAGGGTCATATTTATTTATAATGCCTGTTTGACACCCTGGACTTGAGAAGACAATTCAGATGTTTTGTCCATTTGCCCACTAAGTGGTAAGCTAAGTTTGTACACATTAGTACACTCCCTGTGCAGATACAAAGGTCAGACATACGACCAAGGTTTTAACATCTATGTATGAAATTGTTTATAACAACAATACCAAAAGTTAGAGATACACAGAAATTATGTATGACTCTGTATGTGATAGCGCTCAAAATCATCTATAAAATGAGTATAAAATTTGTGAGGTACATAACAGAATAAGTAATTATTATAAATAAATTGTTCAATAAGTTTCGACCAAGTGTCAAAACAACGAGTTCTCTATATTTACACTGAAGATTTGCAGCAGCAGCAGCAGCAGCACGAACAGTTTACAATACTATCCTAATTTATTCATATGTATGTATCCGAAAATTTGGTAATATAATATTGCAAGAAAGTTAGTTTATTAGAATGGCACCACAGGAGCATGAACGAAATTTTAACTTGACTAGATCCCTGATGCTCCTATTTGTAGCGTATAATACTTATCAGAAAATATGGCTATACATATAACACAAGAGCTGATATAACAACATTAGTAGTCACATGACTGAGTTGAAGAAGGAACAAGCACATGTGGTGTAGGGGTCTTTTGATGTTGTTAGCTAACTGGGTAGTATTTTTGGTAATAATTTGGTGCCTGGAGTGCTTGACGAGTTTATGTGTGTTCAGTGCAGAAATATTTCGATTTGTCACTGTTCAGGACTTAGTTATTCCTCAGTATGACAGTCTACAATTTAGAGACTTCTAAATGGTAAATGACAGTTTAGCTAACAATGAGTGAACATTGATACGGTGAACTGAACAGTGCATACAGATTTGATTGAATTTCATCATCTTCAGCTTCATTTGGGTGAATATCTATTTTGTTGACATGGCTACTTCTACTCCAAACAGGAGACTAGTATTAGGCAACTCGAAGTGTTTATGCTGCAGTTATTAAGGTGATTGCATTAGACGCCCAGGTAGCACCACACAGTTTCCTGCAAAGCTAGCATCACCCAGTTTCCTTACTATGTTATTTCTCGATTTTAGCCCCTGTCCTGTTAGTTCTGGGTGTTTCCTAAATATCAGGGATATGTGGAGAGTCACACCCAAATATGTGGGATGTCTACATCGTCGTAATTTTTTGTTGCGAAAGAATATCTTCATTCTGTGTGTCCCATTTTGTTGGCTAGGTGGAATCAGTTGTACTCCGTTTCATTAGAGTTCAGGCAAAGTAACCACTTTTTGCAATACTTGTCTAGCTTTTCTAGATCGTTAGCAAGTGATTGTCAATCTTCTTCGAACGTGTTGCTCTCATTTGCTATCGTTAGGTCGTCGGGGCAGCTAAACTCTACAAAATCAGTGGTGGCTATGTCGCTAGTTGACAAGGCAAACAAAAGCAGGGCCAGAACCGAGCCCTGTGGGAGACAGTTCTTTATGGAGCAGCATTTTCTTTTTGGTTTCTCTAATGTTAACGTTGAAGAGCGGTTTATAAGCATGTTTACCGTAAGTGCTGTGAACTTTGAGCTTGGAACGGTTTGATTCAGCTTGTGTATTACTCCATGCAGCAACATGGTGTCATGCGCTGCTGAGAGGTTAATAAATGCCACTGAAGCCTGCTTTTTCTTATGAAAGCCAGTTCTATTAATGATCTTAGGGTGAGAACTTGCTCGTAGCAGCTTCGATCGCACGAAATCCTGCTTGGTGTAGGGGTATTCTGGTATCATTTATTAGATATTAGGGGCCAGAGTGACACGTCTTAGAGTATAAAATGTTGGAGTCACTTCCTGAAATAAAAATAAATTTTCACTATGATTGGCTCTCAAGCTTGGAATAATAAATTAAATAGAGAAAATTATTGAATATTCTGAGGTGTAAGTATCTGAAACTTGGGAACTTCTGTATAGACGAAACTACAGTTCCACTGCTGTGACTCATGATTTTTCGACTGGGGCGTACAGCAGCATCACTGTCGGCATCCTTACCAATAAATTTAGATGCTATTGAGGACAAATTGTCCACATACCAACTTACAATGAAACGATTATCTGCTGTGTCTCTGACACGTTCACTTCCATTCACACATTTCACGTTTGTCGATGAAATCCAGAGAGCCGTAAACATCAAAGGCTAAGTTAATGCTGAGTACATTGACTTCCAGATGGAATTCTACACTCCTGGAAATTGAAATAAGAACACCGTGAATTCATTGTCCCAGGAAGGGGAAACTTTATTGACACATTCCTGGGGTCAGATACATCACATGATCACACTGACAGAACCACAGGCACATAGACACAGGCAACAGAGCATGCACAATGTCGGCACTAGTACAGTGTATATCCACCTTTCGCAGCAATGCAGGCTGCTATTCTCCCATGGAGACGATCGTAGAGATGCTGGATGTAGTCCTGTGGAACGGCTTGCCATGCCATTTCCACCTGGCGCCTCAGTTGGACCAGCGTTCGTGCTGGACGTGCAGACCGCGTGAGACGACGCTTCATCCAGTCCCAAACATGCTCAATGGGGGACAGATCCGGAGATCTTGCTGGCCAGGGTAGTTGACTTACACCTTCTAGAGCACGTTGGGTGGCACGGGATACATGCGGACGTGCATTGTCCTGTTGGAACAGCGAGTTCCCTTGCCGGTCTAGGAATGGTAGAACGATGGGTTCGATGACGGTTTGGATGTACCGTGCACTATTCAGTGTCCCCTCGACGATCACCAGTGGTGTACGGCCAGTGTAGGAGATCGCTCCCCACACCATGATGCCGGGTGTTGGCCCTGTGTGCCTCGGTCGTCTGCAGTCCTGATTGTGGCGCTCACCTGCACGGCGCCAAACACGCATACGACCATCATTGGCACCAAGGCAGAAGCGACTCTCATCGCTGAAGACGACACGTCTCCATTCGTCCCTCCATTCACGCCTGTCGCGACACCACTGGAGGTGGGCTGCACGATGTTGGGGCGTGAGCGGAAGACGGCCTAACGGTGTGCGGGACCGTAGCCCAGCTTCATGGAGACGGTTGCGAATGGTCCTCGCCGATACCCCAGAAGCAACAATGTCCCTAATTTGCTGGGAAGTGGCGGTGCGGTCCCCTACGGCACTGCGTAGGATCCTACGGTCTTGGTGTGCATCCGTGCCTCGCTGCGGTCCAGTCCCAGGTCGACGGGCACGTGCACCTTCCGCCGACCACTGGCGACAACATCGATGTACTGTGGAGACCTCACGCCCCACGTGTTGAGCAATTCGGCGGTACGTCCACCCGGCCTCCCGCATGCCCACTATACGCCCTCGCTCAAAGTCCGTCAACTGCACATACGGTTCACGTCCACGCTGTCGCGGCATGCTACCAGTGTTAAAGACTGCGATGGAGCTCCGTATGCCACGGCAAACTGGCTGACACTGACGGCGGCGGTGCACAAATGCTGCGCAGCTAGCGCCATTCGACGGCCAACACCGCGGTTCCTGGTGTGTCCGCTGTGCCGTGCGTGTGATCATTGCTTGTACAGCCCTCTCGCAGTGTCCGGAGCAAGTATGGTGGGTCTGACACACCGGTGTCAATGTGTTCTTTTTTCCATTTCCAGGAGTGTATATAATTGCGCACTGTCGGTTAGCGAATAAAATTCGAGCTTATCGAGTATCAGACCAGACGTTAGACTGGATTCAGGACATCCTTGTAAGTAGAACTCTACATGTCCTTAACAACGAGACCAATTTGACAGTTGGAAAAGTAATTACAGTAGTACGCCAATGGAGTATTATTGGGCCGATAATGACTACCACTCCGTCTCCAGGCCACAAGTGGTCCATCGGGACCATCCGACCGCCGTGTCATCCGCAGTGGAGGATGCGGATAGGAGGGGCGTGGGGTCAGCACACCGCACTCCCGCTCGTTATGATGGTATTCTTGACCGAAGCCGCTACTATTCGGTCAAGTAGCTCCTCAATTAGCATCTCGAGGCTGAGTGCACCCCAAAAAATGGCAACAGCGCATGGCGGCCCTGATGGTCACCCATCCAAGTGCTGACCACGGCGCGGTTCTGGCGCTGCAGTCTGGAACCGCGAGACCGCTACGGTCGCAGGTTCGAATCCTGCCTCGGGCATGGATGTGTGTGATGTCCTTAGGTTAGTTAGGTTTAACTAGTTCTAAGTTCTAGGGGACTAATGACCTCAGCAGTTGAGTCCCATAGTGCTCAGAGCCATTTTTTTGCTGACCACGCCTGACAGCGCTTAACTTCGGTGATCTCACGGGAACCGATGTATCCACTGCGGCAAGGCCGTTGCCTGATAATGACTACAATATATACATAACTGATCTAGTTGATAACGCCTGAAGCTCCATGACGCTCTTCGCGGACGATGCTGCCGTCTGAAGAGCGTTGATCGCCAGGAGGGTCTAGCGAACTGCAGAAAGATCATCAGAGAATCTACGACTGCTGAAGGCGATGACAATTTGGCAACTGATGTTGAACATAATAAAGATAACGTATTGCGTTATATGCAGACAGATGTACTACGTGTTACTAAGGCACAGAAATCCATTAATGTTCGATTACGCTATTGGCGATAAATCTCTGAAAGCAGCAACAGCCGTAAAATAGTCGTGAGTAACAATGCGTTGCGATCTAAAGTGTAAATATAATGTAAAACTAGTTGTAGGAATAGGAGATGGCCGCCTGAGATTCAGTGGAAGAAACCTAAGGTTTATTTGGAGAATTTTAGAAAAGAGTGGTTTATCTGTAAGGGAGACCGTATACAGGACGATAGTGCGACCTGTTCTTGAATACTGCTCTAGTGGCTGGGATCCTCACCAGTTCGGATTAAAAGAAGACATCGAAGTAGTTCAGAAGCGGGCTCCTAGATTTGTTACCGGTAGGTTCGAACAATACGCAAGTGTTAAGGTGATGCTTCGAGAAATCAAACGGGAATCACTGGAGGGAAGGCGACGTTCTTTTCGAAGAACACTATTAAGAAAATACTGAATACAGGCATCTGAATCTGACTGCAGAGTGATGCTACTGCCGCCAACGTACGTATCGTGTAAGAACCAAGAAAATAAGATACGATAAATTAGAGCTCATACAGAGGCAAATAGACAGTCGTTCTTTCCTCGCTCTGTCTGCGAGTGGAACAGGAATCGAAACGACTAGTAGTGGTACTGGGTACCCTCTGCCACGCACCATGCGGTGGCTAGCGGAGTATGTACGTCGATTTAGGAGCAGATGTAGAAATGTGATTTATCTATGAAAGGAGTACCTTTTAAAACAGTTGTTCAGCAGATTCTGGGGTATTGGCCATCAGTCTGGGATTCTAAACACACTGGATTAATGAAAGAGATGGAGAGTGTACAACGCAGAGCAGCACGCTCCGTCATGGATTCGTTTAATAAGCATCCGAGTGTCGTGGAGATGCTCAACAATCTCCAGTTGCATTAAGGAAAGCTTTCCAGCTGAAATTTCGATAATCCACATTCCAAAAAGAGTCGGGCTACATATTACTACCTCCCGCATACTTCTCTGGAGATGAGTATGACCAAAAAATCACAGATACTACAGTTTATATTGAAGCTTATCAACGGTCACTTTTCCCATGCACCATTCAGAGGGGACCTGTGTGTAACGTACCTATGGGAAAGCTGGTGGTGGCAGGACATTGAAAAATACGAGATGGATTTGTCAGGAAATTTTTAAGGGCAGTGGTGGAGGAATTTAGGACTCCAAGATGTCGGAACGAGCCCAGATGTGCTTCGTAATCCTTCCCTCTATCCGTCACCTCACCCTTCCTCCTCCCTATTCCCTCTCCACCCAATCTCAGTGAAGTGTTAAAATAGCACAGCACCTGAACTGTTCAAAAATAGTGACAAATTCGACGATAAGCAGTATTACCGAAAAAATGACCTAAGCTTCACTTGAATTGGCGTCAAGATACTTGCCTCTGAAATGCGTTAGCTGACATTATCACAAAGTCATACACACACACACACACACACACACACACACACACAAACACACACACACACACACAATATAGGGAGGACAATGATAGCGTAAAACAAATGTTCTTCCTGATGCCTGAATGCCTATCCAGGAACTTTATGTATTTGATCGTCTTCCAGATCTTCGTCACAGCATCTTGTGTAAGACTAGCAACTGTAGAAAAGGAAAAGATAATGAGATTATGTGTTCTGCAGTCACAATTTTAATTTAAAAAATTGTAAACTCTTATAAATTACAATAAAAACAACGTATGTAATCCATTTCATTACATTTCTACAGTTGCCTTAAGGTTAAGTTGGAGCTTGTAATCCACATTCACGTTATTTAATTGTTGGAGAAGGGAATAAGAGGAAAACCACTTCCCATAAAAATAACTTGCACAATGTTTTAGCAAGGCTAGTAATCAAAACAGGGTAGAGTACTGTGGAGAGATGTATCTAACCAGTCTTTAGATTGAAGACGGTATCAGTATAACAAACTGTGAAATATTTCACAAATTTCAATCAAGAAGAACTTACCATCTGTCTCAATCTCGTCTCCCTCCTCGTTTAACATGTCCGGTGATGCTCTGTGGTCCACAGCTCGTGGTCATGCGGTAGCGTTCTCGCTTCCCACGCCCGGGTTCCCGGGTTCGATTCCCGGCAGGGTCAGGGATTTTCTCTGCCTCGTGATGACTGGGTGTTGTGTGCTGTCCTTAGGTTAGTTAGGTTTAAGTAGTTCTAAGTTCTAGGGGACTGATGACCATAGATGTTAAGTCCCATAGTGCTCAGAGCCATTTGAACCATTTGAATTTTTTGATGCTCTGTTCAGATGCGTTGTGCAGTGTCTCTAGTACGCCCATCTATTGGATCACATTCCACTTTTCAGTTCTGGGCCCACAGTGAGAACGTAAGCATGCCCAGAAAATAGTGCGTCCCGCCAAGTGCGTACTTGGAGGGTAATCGCCTGATATGATGCAGCACACATAAGATAACTGTCATGCATTTCCTTCCTCGTGACAATTCTCAGATGCCTACTGCAGGAGCAATGAAGACGCTCCTCCAGCGTTTTCCATGGGAAGTGGTTATTCACCCACCATACAACCCGGACTTGCTCCCACTCTCTACGCTGACGTGAACGGCTATCTATGAGGATGGCATTTTGGCACAGACCACGAGCTTCAGACGAGCGTAGGGAATTGGCAACAATCAGAGGCAGCTGCATTCTAAGACGAGCGGCGACTATGATGAGAAGTAACAAGAAATTAAATTTTTTTTATTTTCACTGTGCTTTCCATTTCTCGACCGAGCGAAAGTAGAAAAAAAAATTCTTCTCGTTATTACGAGAGGCTTTTTTTCTACTTCCGCTCGGTCGAGAAATGGAAAGCACAGTAAAAATAATTTTTTTTAAATTTCTTATTACTTCCACCATCAGCTGCTTTAGCCTGAAAAATTTGGTCAGAGAAAGATGTCAGTATCTCTCGTCCTAAGACACCTGAGAGAAAAGTTAGCCATTGGACCACTGAAGTATTAGATTAATGGGTGCACTAGTAAACAATCGAAGCTTGTTTTTTCAAGAGCACAGCTTGATCAGTGTTGTACAATAGAGAACGACTTCTCTCGCCCACTACTGCTACCGCTGTCTCTGCTCTGCACAAAGTTAATGAGGACACTGGGCTTATAGTGTTCTATGACGATCCCTAAACTTTTATTACAAATTTATATAATTTGGAAAGGTATGACCGCTTTAACTGTAAGTCGATTATTTACAGGCAAGAGCGGTTTCGCAGCATTTTAGCTGATCGTCAGGTGCAATAAAATCAAGTCACATTCTGATCGGAAAAAGAGAATGAGAGATCCAGCGTTCATAATAACCAAATTTTTGCTAAGTAGCGGACGTCAAAATTAAGTCAAGTATAAGGCTGCTGTGACACCATGAGCAACAGCTAGCGGAGTCCTCAAATGCCGGGTATTATCATCTACGGAATAATGCAGAGATTGAACAGCTAACTGTCATGTCTTTTCAAAATGATACACCAGGCTGTGGCTCCCTTACTTCAAACTCTGATACATACAAATAGACTTCTAATCAAAATTTTATGATCCTAAAAGTTCAGGAACTGTTTGCAAATAATCGATCTTTGAAAACGGAATTGAGATATACTGGCTGTAAGTAGTTAAGCTATGAACACGAAATTGCTATGAGGGTTTAATTATACTCATAGCCTCAGTGCCACAGAGTGTAGTTTTTGAGTTTTTGTACTAATAAACTATCATTTTGAATTACACCAAATGTAAGCTTTAAATAATTGGTAAGTCGTGCTTGCGATAGTCTTTGCATTCATCCACCAGTGAGACTGCCAACTGATGGATGGTCGTTGCTGCGTGTGGACATGACAACGCGTCCCACACGCGCTTGATAAGATTTCAGTCAGGGGAATGGGAAGACCAGTTCGTTCGCCTAATATGTTCGACGGGCTCGCTGCATTGTCATCCATAAAAATGAAGTCAAGGCCGAAAGGACCACTGAGAAGACGCACGTGGAGGAGGCCTACAGTGTCACACTAACACTGACCAGTGAGTGTCATTCTTAACCTCTTTTTTGTAATAAATCTGTTTTTATCTTGAATGTCATATGTTATCTCCAAAGATACCCTTCCTTGGTCACATATTAATTTGATTCATTTATGTGGGAGATAACAGTAGTTATTTTGGGGGATTATGCATCGTGTCAACTGCAGTTTCACTGCTAGGGGCTCTAATTAGTCATTTGCGTATAAGTAGTCCATTGTGTTTCATTTCACAGTATGTAACTGAAGTGTGGTTCCCCATTACTGTCCCATACAACATTCCGAGGCAGAAATTTAGTAGAGGTATCTCACCTACCTTCCCACAAAACAAAACACTTTGTAAAGTGGATGACTTTATTCTGCGGGCAGAGATGGAATTTTATACAGTGTGTATGTTTGTGTGTGTGTGTGTGTGTGTGTGTGTGTGTGTGTGCGTTCGTGTGTGTGGGCACGTGCGTGCGCGCAATGACACTTATTTACGGAATTCACAGGCAAGTATCATTGTATATAACGCCATTTTACGAAATTCAGAGGCAAATATCTTTGAAAATGACGCCAATTTAAGGGGACTTGTATGTAAATAGCTCTAAAAAAATAGAGTTTTTAATTTTAGTCTTAAAAAATTCTCTGTAATTCTCTGAACCAGAAAAATATTTACTTCCAGGAAAATGGACCATACAAAGTATCAAAATTAGAGGAATTTAAAACTGGCTGCACGAACTTCGACATTCCCCATGGCACACAGTCAGCTCTGTTAAAAATAAAGTTTTGTTATCATTTGTTTCGTTTTTATAGCATTTTAGCCCCTGAAGCTACCTAATCTGCGGAAGTCTTACAGCTGCTTATCTTTTATTCATACAGAGAGTTTAGTCATTGTTTGCTACCGTTTTGGCGCGAATATTGACAGGTACAATAAAATTATTCTACAGATTTAGAATAAGTAGCAAATGCTGTTCAGGAAAGTGTAGACATGAATGACAGCAATACATGCATGTCCGCAGCCCTGCATGCCTTCTGGCAACGAAGAGGTGATAGTTCCCTAAATGATGTAGTGATAGCTATGTCCTTGGGCAATGATAAAGTCATTGATGTAGAATGTATTACCATATACTGTCATAGCTGTACTAGTGGAACTGAAAATCATAGATGTTTGATTCATTTTAGTCGTTATAGTGGAGGGATGGAATCTGAAGGTGTTGTGAAGATATTTCACAGGTCAGTGGAGAAATGGTTCAAATGGCTCTGAGCTCTATGGGACTTAACTTCTGAGGCCATCAGTTCCCTAGAACTTAGAACTACTTAAACCTAACTAACCTAAGGACATCACACACATCCATGCCCGAAGCAGGATTCGAACCTTCTACCGTAGCGGTCGCACGGTTCCAGACTGCTGCGCCTAGAACCCCTCGGCCACCTCGGCCGGCGGTCAGTGGAGAAATACGGTGTGATGTATACATCTTACCTAGGAGATGGAGACTCAAAAAGGTACCAAAACGTTTGTGAATCCAAACCTTATGTCGACAAAAAATTGAAAAAATGTTAAGTGTTGGACGTGTCCATAAAAGGTTAGGTACAAGATTGAGGATTGTGAAGAGGAATTTGAAAGGAAAGAAATTAGCTGATTGTAAGTGCATTAGTGGTCGTGGTTGGCTTACGGACGAAGAAATAGGCAGGTTGGAATATTATTATGGACATGCCATAAGAGGGAGTGAAAAAGACGGCATGGGCTGCCTTCTTTCATAAATCTTCCTCAGATGACTACCCATGTCATGCACTCTGCCCACTTGGCAGTGATTCATGATTAGCTATCAGAGGGCTGTTACTCAAGGTGAGACCTACCACAATAAATATTCTTTACCATTTGCTATAATGGAAGTTATAAAACCTATATATCAGGATTTTAGTAACACAAGATTATTAGAGAAATGCTCACATGGTAAGACTCAAAATCGGAATGATAGTTTCAACAATTGTATATGGGGACGGATACCAAAAGTTGTTCTGCTGTCCATTGTTTCAGTGACGGTGCAGTGCCAAGGCTTAATGTTATGGAACTGATGGGAGTGCCTGGTGGACTAAATATGCATAAAGCTCTAGTAACCATTGACTGAAGGAAATCCCCAGAACAGAAAAAATCAGTGTTGGAAGACACTATAGAAGCAAGAATAAGAAGAAGAAGTGTGAAAAACAGAAGGGAGGAAGAACAACACAGTAAATAAGATGAATATGGAACTGGGATGCATTAGTTCCATGCAAGTTTAATAGAAAAAGCAAGTTTTAACTTCAACTTGAATTTCCTGGAAGTAAAATTGTTTCATGTTCTGGTACACTTTGGCTGAAAACTATTTAAGACAGAGAGCTAAAATTTTGTATACTGCCTTAAAACATGTTGACAGATGTGAAAATTACCGAACTAACAGTTTAATAAGTCACAGATGCAAAATACTAACGCGAATTCTTTACAGACGAATGGAAAAACTGGTAGAAGCGGACCTCGGGGAAGATCAGTTTGGATTCCGTAGAAATGTTGGAACACGTGAGGCAATACTAACCTTACGACTTATCTTAGAAGATAGATTAAGAAAAAGCAAACCTACGTTTCTAGCATTTGTAGACTTAGAGAAAGCTTTTGACAACGTTAACTGGAATACTCTCTTTCAAATTCTGAAGGTGGCAGGGGTAAAATACAAGGAGCGAAAGGCTATTTACAATTTGTACAGAAACCAGATGGCAGTTATAAGAGTCGAGGGGCTTGAAAGGGAAGCAGTGGTTGGGAAATTGGGAAAGGAGTGAGACAGGGTTGTAGCCTCTCCCCGATGTTATTCAATCTGTATATTGAGCAAGCAGTAAAGGAAACAAAAGAAAAATTCGGAGTAGGTATTAAAATTCATGGAGAAGAAGTAAAAACTTTGAGGTTCGCCGATGACATTGTAATTCTGTCAGAGACATCAAAGGACTTGGAAGAGCAGTTGAACGGAATGGACAGTGTCTTGAAAGGAGGATCTAAGATGAACATCAACAAAAGCAAAACGAGGATGATGGAATGTAGTCAAATTAAATCGGGTGATGCTGAGGGGATTAGATTAGGAAATAAGACACTTAAAGTAGTAAAGGAGTTTTGCTATTTAGGGAGTAAAATAACTGATGATGGTCGAAGTAGAGAGGATATAAAATGTAGACTGGCAATGGCAAGGAAATCGTTTCTGAAGAAGAGAAATTTGTTAACATCGAGTATAGATTTAAGTGTTTGGAAGTCGTTTCTGAAAGTATTTGTATGGAGTGTAGCCATGTATGGAAGTGAAACATGGACGATAACCAGTTTGGACAAGAAGAGAATAGAAGCTTTCGAAATGTGGGTAGATCACGTAACTAATGAGGAGGTATTGAAGAGGATTGGGGAGAAGAGAAGTTTGTGGCACAACTTGACTAGAAGAAGGGATCGGTTGGTAGGACATGTTTTGAGGCATCAAGGGATCACAAATTTAGCATTGGAGGGCAGCGTGGAGGGTAAATATCGTAGAGGGAGACCAAGAGATCAATACACTAAGCAGATTCAGAAGGATGTAGGTTGCAGTAGGTACTGGGAGATTAAGAAGCTTGCACAGGATAGAGTAGCATGGAGAGCTGCATCAAACCAGTCTCAGGACTGAGGACCACAACAACAAAAACAACTAAAACGTAGACTGCTCTTGTGACTTAACTTTGAAAATGAAATACTTTTTTGAAGAAAAACCCTGAATTCATTTCCAAAATTTTTGCTAATCATATTTTAAAAATTTTTGTGCCACAATTCATAACTGCACTATCTTTTCAGTAGTGTCCTTTAAAGATAATAGTGTAAAGAACTTACAGGAAAAATAGTAACCTATTTTGTTTGTGTTTTGAGTAATGTGTACACAAATAATTAGAATGATTTATTTCACCTACAACAAAAAGTACTATTAAAAACAAGTGTGACAGCTAAAGCCGTGGTTCATACACAAAAATGTTCCCAAAAGATGTCTTAAAAGATGGTAAGCATTATATGGGCTTACAAATCTTATTCTTTGAATTACATTGTTTAGAAAACTGACAATTTTTCAAGGTTTCCCCTTGTATTCACAGACCAGTCCCCCTAAGTGAAGCTTACGTAATTTTTTTCGGAACTACTGCATATCTTCAAACTTGGAGCCATTTTTACGCAAGTTCAATTTATCTACTGCCTCATTTTAATTTTTTGTTACGATACAACGAAGAGGGGAGGAGGAACAGGAAAGGCAGAGGCTCGGGAAAGGGGACAAATCATAAGTGGGCTATTTCCGCCGTCTTGGATTTTTTAATGTCCCAACACTGTCATCTTGTAATCGTTTAAATTTCCTGCCACCGCCATCACACATTTTTCAATTTCCTTCCAACGCCATCTCGGATTCCTCGGTGACTGCAGCACGGACTAGTGGCAAAAACGTGAATTATGTCTGCTTGCCCATAGATTGTGTAGTACCAGAAAAACCCTCTACCACACCACATGTGTTTTTTCTCAAATATAGTCATAAGATACAAGTATAACACGGTGAAAACACTACTTCGTATAAAGTCAGGAAGGAAATCAAGTGTAGGTCAAAATTTGAAATCTGGATCACACTAAAATGTAAATGTCGTGTGACTAGGGCCTGCCGTCGGGTAGACCGCTCGCCACTTTCACTGCTTTCCTCCTCAATTCCTGCCCCCCCCCCTCCTCCATCTCCCCCCACCGTCTCCTAGTGATACATGATCTTACGACTCATCAGTGAAGAGTGCTGAGATCGCTAATACTGATGAATTCCTATAGATAATCACATGCCCTTGTAGGCATGTGAATGCCTCTTCTTTCTTCTTCCTTTGTAAAGAAATGCAGGGCGCCTTAAGTGTTGTGGTTTCGTTTCTCTGCCGCGGACGTTCAGTGAATAGTTTGAAGAGTACTCAAGGATTCTAAGTATACAAGAAATTACTGTCAATAGTGACATCTTATATGTTAAAGTACCTGTAAGATCATAAGTAACTTAGCATTACATTCATTACTGAACTGAACATACGTGCCTACATTGGAAAGATGCATATTTGGCATAAGAACGAAGGAAAGAAAAACAAACAAATGTAAAAAAGGAAAAAAAAAGTCAGGAACTGAGTATGTGAAGGAGGCTGTTATTAAACTGAAACGGAGATAGACAGAGAATGTAGTTTTGCGAAATAATTACTGACGACTGACAGAGAAAGAGGTTCTGTGTTGTATTCCTTGTGACAAGAAAATACGTGGAGCATAACCTAATATGAGATAGATGGACGATGTAAGGAAACATGCAGGACAATATTTTATAGGAAAACCCGAAGACTGTGTGTAAGGTGACCATATCTGCGGAAAACTCCGATTCACATTCCATTTCGTTCAGTGACGAAGAATTGAACATTGTGTATATAAAGCAACATATAAATTAACCCTGAACTCAAATCCCAGAGGATGCCACTGTTGGCTTAAAAAACAATACTTTTCGTAAAACGAAATTATTGAAAGAGTACTGAATTCATATTTAAATTATGTGAAGTCATATGTTTTAATAAGTGGAATTCATCACACATGACATAGGGACGCCACCCATTGACTTCAGCAGAGTCGATATACCCCCAGAGGGTGATGCCAAGCAGGGCAGTTGTGGACGGCAGTTGGAAGCAGTTGTGGACGAGACTAAATTAGGTCCTGTCTAGAGTGGACACCGACGAGTAAAGTAGAATGAGGTGAGAAATAGTAAGATATTTTACAGTTTCGAGACAGAATACTCAGGACGGAAACCACTGCTGGATACTGAACATAAAAGTACTAGAAGAAGTTTATTTTTGACAAAGTGCAAAGTATTAAAAACACGTGGTACAAAAGGTAATAACAGTGTATGGAAACAATCGGTGTCGTAGTGTAATAGTGGATGTGATAAGTGATAATGCAAAGAAAGTGATTCTTTTTTATTTCAGTAAATGATTTTCCTAGAAATTTACCTCAGGGAAGAATCGATGCATTCCATCGCAGCTCACATCACCACAAGATAACTGTGAACTGATTTGTACAGTAGGAGTACAGCATAGTTCGCCTGACTAGGAAAACGACTTGGAAATGTCAGTGTTGTTTGCATGTCGAAGAATATCTACAAGGAAAGATTTCCTTGGAGTTAGATTACATTCATGAACGCAGTCGCTTTCAGTAATGTGTAGAAAAACATAAATTCCGTTGTGCACGAACATTAACGTTTGATAGACATATGGCAGTCGACCTACCATACTTAGCTTACCATATCAGGCTAAAAAGATGTAAATAAAGGGCTCGCTATACGTAATGTGTGGAGAGTATGGAAGCGGCCTACATCCAGAAGTGGATGATCAGATGATGATGACGATGATGATAATGATGGTGACAATGATGATGAAGAAGAAGATGATGATGGTGATGATGACGATAGGTATCTGGTAGCGTGTCGTACACGCTCTGATGTCTAAAAGCACACAAACACACGACATTAAGTGAACATCTCTAGGCACTCAAGTGCTGCCGAAGCATCCTGCTCTGTGGTAGGTGAATCAGCGCCCATGGAAACTAGCCACAGGCGGGTCCAGGTCGCTCACGGATACGATCAAAACTGAGCTTCCAAATATGACCACTATTATTTAAGTCAGGTGGCCTGGAGGACGACAAAGTTTTGTACGTGCGTGTGGAGTATGTTACTCAAATTATTCTGCCACGAGTAGGGAACAACGGAATGTTGCGTTCTATTGTTAAACGTACATGTTCCGTCCCGTGAAAACCCTCCCCGGAACGAAACAGCTAGACCATCTGCCTGGCAAATGCCCTGATGGCTAGCAGGAGGCATTACCCTGTCTGTTTTTCAATGTAGCTGTACCCATCCGTTGGCCAGTACCAGTGAGTGCCACAAATGATCGGTTCACACATTATACTTCGATACTTCTCAGGTCCAATGGTGGTGACTCTACGGCCATGCTTGTCTTTGTGCCACGTGACTTTCTGCATGCACAAACTCGCGGTAGACCTTGGACTCCACAATGAGGAGGCAGGTTTTAAGACTGCTCACCTGCTGTGTTTGTCTCAATAGCCAGTAAGGTCGCTGTTACATTACGTGATATTCAAAGCGATTCTGGTCATAAACTCTTTGTTTTCATCAATCGACGTATCTGAGACACGCCCTCGACTCGGTGAGACATAAAGATCCCCGTGTCAGCAAGAGGAGATGGAGTAATTCGTACGTCGGACATATATAAACTGAGCACTACCAAATGCTCCGATATCGAACCTCTTGCTCACCCTGGAGTCGGCTATACCCTGTAGGCTAGCGCACGTCGGAGACATGTCAGGCATGTAAACCGTCAAACTAGTCTATTTGAGTCGATGACAGGAACTATCTCTCACCAGAAAGCTATTTCAAATGCAACAGCACATTAGCGAGTATTTCCCAGGTGTTCTGAACAGATAACTCCATCCTCACATTCATATAAGTTATTTGATCAAAAGTATGCAGCGTTCTGTTAGGAGACGTTATTATAGAGTGTGTCTGCACTCGGCCTTTATGACTGCTTGAAGTCTGTCAATGAGGTGGCTCAATGGCTGTGGAGGAAAGACAGCGCATTCTTCCTCAAAAGCCGAAACCATGTTGGACACTGGAGTCCGGAGCCAAGTCGACGTTCTAACTCATCTAACTCATGCCTATGATGGTCCGTTGGAGTCAAGTCGGGACTCTGAACAGGACCGTCTATTTCAGATATGTTATTGACCACAAACCATTGCCTGATTTATCACAGAGTGCATTTTCACACTGATACAAACATCGTCTCCGAGTGTTCCTCTGATGTACGCTATAACCACTGTAAAATTTGTTCCTATCATTCCACATTTAGCGTTTTATTAAGTGCAATAGCGGAAACACACCCTAACAAAGAAAAAACCCCCAGATCATGTTCCCATAAACTTGTTCTCAGACTTTTTCAGGCTCGTGTTAAGATGGGGCCCAAGGATGCTACATGTTCACTTTGATAGCGTGATAGAGACAGATAAAAGATTTAATGTTTCGACATTACTCTTGGCGACACGTTAAAATAATTTTATCTATTTCTTGTCAAAAAGCCAGTATCCACTACTACGATATGGATATAAGCATTAAACGTACCTGCGCCCTATCTGAAGATAAGTCTGAAAAGTTTCGAAATCTAATTTCTGTGAAGCAATTAACATTTGGAAAAAGTTACTGGTTGCAGTTTCTTGTGGTTGAATTCGATATACAGTCACGGTTCCTATAACAAACAGTCATAACAGATAAATTTGACCTAATTAAAATATTGTGTTTGGAACTAATCAGCAATTCGTGAGCAGTACCTTATAAAAATCTGTCTCTGTTATTTTTAATTTTTCCCGTAGTGTTTTTAATTTTGTAAAAATTAAATCTAAGGAGATGATATTAAAGTTAAAAGACTGAGGTCGAGCAGAAGCTTACGTGGCTGTCCCACTAGAGGAACGTGGGAATTTGCTCCCTCAAAGCTCTTAACGTTTTAAAATGTGTTGCACATCAGGTATGGGCAGCAAACAGCGCCTGGCTGCTGCAGCTTTATAGAGATTTTTCGCGGTCCTGGCTTAATTATGACTGCATGGTGTATGGAACTGCTAGTAGTTTAAGGTAATACAATTCAGTACGAGGCAACTAGATACGCTACAAGGGCGTTTAGAACGAGCACTTCTTCCAGTCTTTGAGCAGAAGCCGGCAAGTTAACACTCCATATCAGACGGCAGATACACATAGTCCAGTAAGTGTACAAAATGTTCCCTAGGCGCCTGCGTACGTAGCGTTGCTTGTTCACCCATGGAGAAAAATTTAAATAGTAGAACGCATGCTACGAGGCCATTTTGAATCCGAAGAAAGAGCTGTATTTTAGAAAAGGGTGTGGAGAATATATGCCAAGCGTGGAGTAAATCACCACTTTGGCTTCTTCAGAGGTCCATAGTTGTTTTACTAATTTTAGACAAGAAACCACTCTGAATGGGATTTTTTGGTATTTTTGGTATTTTAGGAAGTTTCCCTTGGCCCCAAATTGTTTTTATTCCTACCAAATATATTTTATGTATGATTTGCTAAGTTCTACACGGTTCTGAAGGCACTAGAGCAGATGATGTGAAACCTAGGAACGCTTTCATCTGCTCAGATTCCCTTATTGATGTTGAGGCAGTCCGACAAAATTATCCCGTAGCAAAAATTGTACAGGACATACAGGACACTTCTCGTTTGCTACCACAGCATGGGAAGAAAGTGGTACTCTGCTAAGTATCTGGCCAAATGAGAATAAAGGGAACTCTCCAGTCCTATACAGCAGTCACGGAGGCAGTAAGAGTGCCGAGTTGAACAATTTCTCTTTCACTGTTGAGCTAGAATTTATTCTTCGACGAGAGGGAGAGTGGCTGGTGGCAAGCTGTGGACCGTGGCGTTCCTGCTTCGAATCACACGAGCCGGATGAAGGGTTACTCCCTCATCTCCTTACAGAATAGCCCCATTACGCACGGCTTTTTGCTCCGCTGGGAGAACCCACGAATTTTTAGTGATTGTCGCACACACATTTCGACATGTAATGTTTTAACACAGTGTATTTTACATCCAAGGCAGAAATTGATTTAAGTGGGGATCTGCCCTCTACTTTAGCAAGGGATGAATTCTTCAAATTCCTGCCGAAACTCTTAGGGTAAAAGTTTCGTTGTGTCTTCCTCATTCATTTCTTCCACGACAATGTAAAAGTCAACATCATTTGCAAACAGGCTGGGTGGGTTGCTCAGGCTGTCTCCTAAGTCATTTGTTAATACTAACTGTGACCTTCCTGACAGAAAATGTTGAATTCTGTCACATAATAGACTGTATGTCAATAACGGTCAAGGTCTATGCTACACAGTTTTTCATTATTCATAGCTCCATTTCTCTTTTTATCGAAAGTTTTGAAACTGACGATTTGATTGACCTGTGTGTGTGTGTGTGTGTGTGTGTGTGTGTGTGCAAGCGCGCGCGCGTTTCTATGCCATTGGTTTCTAGAGATACGGATTATTTAATTTTTGTTAATATTTTAGGAATTTAACTCTTTTAACCACACTCCTCTCACAACACTGATGTATGGAGGCCAAAAACTTACCTGTTGCGCTCTCAATCAAATATATAATCAATAATTTTAAATTATACAAATTTCGTAAGTGAAGGTTCCAAGTTTCTTTTTAATGATATAAAATGATTATACATATGTGTTTTTGTAAAACACGTAACCCTACTAAATTTAGCCATGTTTTGAATTCAGTATTTCCTGAAAAATAAAAGTAATAGGAACGTGTCCGATTTTAGTTCTACAACTGTCTCATTTTTATATGAGTTTTTTTGCATCTAACTCTCTCAATTAGATGTATTTAGTTATATGAATTCAGTAACATTTAATTAGGACTTTCCATCGTTAACGAACAGCCAAGGGATTACTCCTGCAATAGGGGGCTGGATGATCTGAATAACGCATCTATTAAAATATATTTGTGTGTGATTGCAGCTATTGAGTAACTGATCTGACCATCGCAACCAGTAGCCTTCGAATAACAGCTGAGATGGCCTAAAGACTGTCTAGTCAAAAGTGAAACTGAAAGAAAAAGATTGTAGGGTTTTCGCAAGCTTCAAATTGATTCCTTGCAAACAGGTACAGTGACTTCTTCCCTGCATCAGGCATTCTAACTCCTACTCTCAGAGGGAGAGCAGAATTGAGTTAACTGCAAAATGGATGCCGTCTCATTAGCGTTGTCTCTGTCGCGTCCTTCTCTCCAGCTTAAATGAGGTAAAGGGGATGTTACGAGCAGGAGAGACATTGTAAGATTTATAGTGTGCCCATCGCAGATAGGAACCACAATTCAAGCCGCATCTGTTATATTGTATCCGCTGTGCCCAGCGTCCTTTCATCAAATCTCTTACCGCCCATTTTCTTAGTTTTGCTCTTTCTTTTCGCTATAGTTTCATATTATCTGTGTTAAGAGACATCTGTCTGCTGAGTAGCAGTAAGAATTAGTGAAACATTTGAACTTTCTGCCAGTGATGCATGCTAGGAGCATATTCTGGTCATTTACCCTAATGAGGCGTTATGCAAAGGTTATTATACACTGCATGACGAAAAAAGAGGGTATCCAGAATCCTTGGTTGGATTTTAGTCTAACTTTGTACACGTACACGCCATCGGTATATATATAAATAATTATAGTTACAGTTCCCTGTAAGACGTAGAAAACACCACTAGACTGCATTAGTGTTGTTCGTATTTAGTGTTGTTACCTTGCCTCGTAGTGTTCAGGACACGTGAACAGCGTCAGATGCCATCATTGTGAGGGACAACAATATGCCAAGTACTCGTGTGAGACCCCGTTATCAGAGCTTGACAGAGCTGAGAGGAGTGTCATTGTTGGTCTACATTTTGCCGGCAATGGTGCGATATGCAGGTCTGTGGGGTATTTTCATGTGACAGTGGCCCAGTATTGTAATGTAATCGTCGTCGAGGTTCTGGTCGATCACATCTGACCACTACTGTGGAGGATCGCCGTATTGTGCACCACGCACATCGTAACCACTTCACATCTGCGACTGCCATCCGAGAACAAGTAATGGGCCCTCAGCAACTTTCTGTGTCATCCCGCAATATTGGTCGGAGATTAGCAGCAGCTAGACTACGAAATTACAGACCCAAGCGTAGGTTGCCGTTAATACCACAACACAAACGGCTACGTTTTGAATGGTGCCATGAATTCTAAAGGCAAATTATTGGTGCTCGTGTTGTGGACGCTTCCTTAACCAAGTTAGCCAAAGTGTTTGCTGTTTCATGTGGCACTACATCGAAGATTTTTACTGCATACAGGGAACGCGGAAAAATATTATATGCTAAGCCGTAACGCAGATGAAAGTGTGTGATGAGTGATCGTGACGGATGACCACTAAATAGGACTGTTACAAGAAATGAGGACGACGCCTGCAAAATTCATCGCAGAACTGATTGTCGCACTCGCAAATCCTATCAGAGCCAAAACAATAAGAAGTGTGTTCCTTAAGCAGAGAATTGCTGGGCGATCTGTATTCCAAAACCACCCATCAGTCATGCAAATGCCCGTAATAGCAAAACGTGATACTGAAGATAAAAACCGTGGACTACGGAACAATGGAGAAAAGTCATTTGGTTGGGTGAGCCTTGCCTTGTTTCACACTGTTTCCAACTTCTGGTCGAAATTACGTCCCAAGGGTGAAACATGGTGGGTGTTCTGTGATCATTTAGGCAGCCACATCGTGGTATTCCATGGACCCCATGTTACCTCTGCACGGTCACATTAGTGAGAAGGATTATGTGACAATTTTGGCTGATCAAGTCCGTCCCACGATAAGATGTTTGTTTCCCAATGGTGATGCCGTGTACCAAGACGACACGGCCCCTGTTCACGCAGCTGCTGTCGTCCATGACTTGTTTTGTGTGCACTAGGATGTATTGCTGCATCTCCATTCCCGACCACCGTCAGCAGACCACAATACTATTGAGTGTTTGTGCAATACTTCTCGGAGAAGGGTGCCTGATCTCTAGCCACCCTTTTAATCGATACATGAACTTGCCACCATTTTTCGAGAAGAGTGGTATAAGATTCCGTTGAAAACCATACAGAACCTGTATTTATTCACCCAGAGATGACTGGAAGCTGTTTTGAACGCCAAAGGTTTTCCTACACCGTATTAGACAATAAATGTTCAAATGTGTGTGAAATCTTATCGGACTTAGCTGCTAAGGTCATCAGTCCCTAAACTTACACACTACTTAACCTAAATTATCCGAAGGACAAACACACACACCCATGCCCGAGCGAGGACTCGAAACTCGGCCGGGACCAGCCGCACAGTCCAGCGTAGACCGCTCGGCTAACCCCGCGCGGCCCGTATTAGACACGGAAATATGTTGTGTGTTTGGTGTTTCCATAATTTTGTCCACCCTTATAATTAATATCATTTCTTATAATTCATATTCCTCTGGGAACATTTAATATTCGACTAAAAGCTACGCTCTCCAAGCTCATTTCATTAAAAAAAATATATTTTTCTCGGAACTTTGACGGCAAGCTTCACTGGCGCGTTGCTATTATTTTTATCTTCGCTCATATCACAATAACTTCACTTTTATTTCCGCTGAAGCTTCTCTCCTACAGATGCAATTACCTGGATTCACAGAATACTAGTCTATTGCCGCTGGAATTAATATATTTACGTCCGCAGCTGCGTAGTGAAAGAAATGCTCTTTACAAATAACGCAGAAATAGCGAGTATTTCACCAAACGCCGAATATTACATTAAAACTGAGATGAATTCGACTCACAAACAGAGGACGTCAAAGCGACTTGACATGTTTCACCACATGTGAAAAATTCTCTTCATCAGACATTCTCCCTTGATTAAATTCACTGCTCTCCTCCCAGTCTCGAGGCACCTGCTGTCCTCACACTTTTCACGTATTTTAAAGCGTAACGTTGCATTAGTTTCACAAAGCCCTGAATAGGAAAACTTCGGTCTTTTGTAACTGAAATTTATTCTTGTATACCAGAAATGTTTCGCTTATTCATGCTAGGCATCTGGAATGGTCTATAATGAATATGAAATTATTTAATTATACATATTTTGATGTGAGATTTGTAGTGATTCTTAGGCAGTTTGTTTAGATGTAGCTGTTTCTATTTACGATTTTATGTTTGTGATTTTTATTTGCAAACAATTTTGTGTCGCTGTCACGCAGCCATTTCTGTTCTACATTTCTTACATGTCGGTATTATAGATTTATTCCAATAAATATTTCTTTGAAACTAACCTATACTCTTGAAAATTTCACATGCTAGCACTTCTCTTTATCTCTCTCACACACTGCGTTGTCCGCGGTGACGTAATGGCTGAAATTTGGAATTCTTGGCATGTTCTTGACACTGCTTATCAAGGTATATTGAATTACCAACGATTTTCGAAATGGAATGTCCCATGAGTCTAGCTCCAACTACCATTTCGCGTTCAAAGTCTGCTAATTTCCGTCGTGCCGCTACAATCACGTTGGAAAGCTTTTCACGTGAATCACCAGACTACAAATGACAGCTCCCCAAATGCATGACCATATTATACCTTATGTACGCGATGCTACCGCCATCTGTATATTTGAATATCACTAGCCCATGACTCTTGTCACCTTATTGTAGGTGGTACGCATAAAATTTCAGCATCGATTTTCTCGTAAACCGTCGGAGGTTGCATTAAAAGCCACTAGACAGGTAATCAAAGGCTCCTCTACAAGTCTGCAACATACCTAAGACTCTTCAGAATCCGTGACGTCTGAAAGTCCCTCATGAGTTACGTATTTCCTTACATTTGGTACAATACGGCAGACGTTTAAGGTACTTCAGCTTAACAACGAGACAATGGTTTGCAGCGCTGATTTCTTATTACTATCAGATAAAGTTGCATCCTCGGTATGTCGCAGAATTCCACGTCGAAGGATCTTTTTCAGTGCCACAGAAAGAATTATATAGTTCTGTTTGAATAAAATTAAGGAAGCGTCACAATTTAGCATCTATAACAGTTAAAAATAACTTGGCACATGGCCTGTTACAACTTGCTGAAAACTGCATCTCGAAATATTTTCTCTCCCTGGATATACTTGGTGTGGCCTCGCAGCTGCCTCACCCTGTGTGTTGTATTGTGTGTCTACGTGAGTAGTAGGGAGATGGGGCTCTCACCCCAATTTTGATATCAAATTCATATGCAAATTAATTAAACTGAACAATTAATAACCCACATCTGACCATGTCCACCCCGACCACGCCCACCCCCACCCCTGGATGGCGTTACGCGTTTTTCTCAGCCTGCATATGGGCCCCTGCCCCCTCCCCCTCTACCATCCCCCTTCTTCCCTTCCATATTGGCGTAAAATTTCGAATTTTGGCGTAAATTTCGAATATTGGTGGGAATTTCTTTGTCCAATGGCTGTACTGATATCCCACCCAACCTCCCACACAGGAATCGGCGGGAAATTAAAATTGGCTATACCCTTTCCGGGACTCTAGCCCAGATCCTTCTGGACGGAAAACCCAAGTGAACCCCCTCCCCGATACAATTATACCATCAAAGGCGCTTGAAATTGGCAGTAGCCAATAGGAACCCAGCATCCGATCCCAACGGGGATATCAAGTGGGCCCAACAGTTCTGCAGCCTCAGTTGCAGTCAGTCAATGAGTCACTCAGCATGAAGCGCCATTCGAGATCGTCCAGCGCCGTCCATCCACAGCAGCAACAGAATACGAAGAAGCCACGGAAGAGTAAGTACCCACTGATTAATGTCTGTGTTTACTGCCATGTGAGCTTCTTTGTGCTTCTATCATCGCTTGTAACGGTTTCTCGTTATTGCAGCGGATGAGATGTCCTCCAGCTTGTCGGGCTATCCAATAGCGATGTGTCTCAGCCCGTCGGGACCCGCAGCAGTGGAGGCATCCTGGGATCCTGTCGCTATCCTGGTCAGCTTGATGGAGCAGCACAATCAGCTGTTATTGTCAGTTGGAGACCCCCAGCCAGCCCCTGACTCGCTGAAGTACATCGGGGTAATAATCAGCATGACGCAGGTCGCTACTGGCCTCCATCATACGCGCCATCGCGCAATATTGCAGAGATACTACATGGACAAATTGAGGATGTAGTGGATGATAAGATACCAGTAAAGCCCTCTGCACCACTACACGCTCTTCAATGTGTAATTTAAACGCTAGTGGTTCGAAACGTTTACATATTGGTATAGAAGCAACCACAGAGTGGTGTACTGTGATAGAGATCGAGAATACATCTAAAAGTGTTGAAGTGCGATTTACGGAGGTGGAATGGGAAGAACTGTGTCGTGCAAAGGAGTACATCTAGCAGCAGTTGACCGCCGAGTATCATCCGAGCCGCCCTCCTCCGGACTTTTACTGTGCTGCTCTAACTCTATCCATTACAACAGTGTACAGCATCTCTGCACTCCGTGTCAAACTGGTCGACACATCCATTTATCTACAACACTCCACCATTACAAACTTGTTCGGTCTACAGATGATGCTATCCATTGTGTTGGAAATACTCAACAGATGACTGTCTTGTGTTAAAGCTGTGTATAGGGACATTGTAGACTGCCTAAGTACGAAGAGCGTGCGTCTAGACGACTTCGGACAGTCGGTCAATAGGGTGCCAACGACAACAAATGTACTGCCAATAAGTATGAGAGAAGTACAGTACATGCTGAATTCTGCGCTTACAAGACCGCATTATTTTCTGTATTCTGTACTGGTAATATGATAGAGAAAGAATCTGTTTATGTAGTGGACCCTGTGTATCATTACTGAATAAAAATTTATATGACTATGTACGTGCTTTATTTTTTTACCTCTCATTATACTGCAAGTTCTAAAGCTATTGCTACCAGTATTTTCAGTGCAGACATGTAACAACAGAAAATTATGTCATTTAACTAAATTCTCTGTAGAAGCCCATTCCACGCCAGTACCTGACATAAACGGTATCAGGACAGGGCATAGTGTTCATTATGTTCATTATTTCCTATAAAGACCCACCGACACAAGTACCTGACGTAGTAGGTATCATGGCAAGGTGAGCGAAGCATCGAGACTTTGATATAAGCGACTAGAGTGTTGACGGCTTGGAAGAAGAAGGCCTACTCCTTCCCAACAACATACGTGCAATAACTGTAGATCCATACAACTGCGGCTAGACAAATGTTCTCGTGTCACTGCTAACACATCCGGATGAAGTCCGCTTTGAGCATGTATGTGTATTTTGAAAAACACTGTTTCAGACCAGATATCAACTACTACAGGAGATATTGCAGGGTGTAGATGGTGTGACATACACGACATTCAGTGAGAGAAGTGACGTCCCTCCACTGGAAGCAGTAAAGCAAAACACAGTGTTCTTATTTGCCGATGTTGCTGAGGAAAACGAAGATCAAATTAGACGATACTTCTGTTTTGGTCGCCATATGGCTGTTGATGTACTTTATCTGAGTCAGACATATTCCAGAATGCCACAACAGCTGGTGAAGGACAATGCAGACCTAATTATAGCATTCTAACAGGACAGTCTGAATTTAAAACACATTTATCAGACTCCAGTAGGAAACGAGATGTCGTTCAATGCTGGCCATTGTGGCAGAGGGGTTTTAGGCGCTTCAGTCTGGAACCGCGTGACTGCTACGGTCTCAGGTTCGAATCTTCCCTCGGCCATGGATGTGTGTGATGTCCTTAGGTTAGTTAGGTTTAAGTAGTTCTAAGTCTCGGGGACTGATGACCTCAGTTGTTATGTCCCATAGTGCCAGAGCCATTTCAACCATTTTTTTGTCTTTCAATGATTTTGTAAATATATGTGCAGATTGCTAGAATCAATCACAGTCTGGGTTTCTCGTTATTGATAAAACAAAAAAACTGAATGATGGCAGCTATAGACGGAACTTCCAGAAATTCTTATGTGTATAGTCATGCAAAGAGGTGAATACATCAGTATATGCATTACCGTGAGATGCACACAGTGACTTGCCCCCTCTCATATTTATATCTTACTCTGAGTAATTCGATTTAGGGAAGTATAGCCGAGTATGGTCATTACAAGGCTAGTATTGAGAAGTCAAAAGATATGAATATTTTCCTCTCTAATTGCATGCGGTGAAAAGTTGCTATTCCTTCACACGCGGACTTCCCACGCAGCGTCCCTCGTCACCTGGGTAGTCCGCTGCCATCGGGTTCTGCTGATCTTCAAAGGGCTATGCTGACGGGTGTGAGGGAGTCGAGTGGATGCTGTCCAGACGCCAACATTGTCATAAGAGCGGGGGTGACACGCACACAGGGGCCTGAAGGAGCGGCTGGGGTTACATATTCCGTTACTTCACAGAAACTTAGTGATAACACTTTCTGACGGGGTACCAGCGAGGCGTGGGAATGCGTGTTCCCAGGCAGTCTTGGCGGGCACGTTCCCTCGTTTTCTGCAAAATCATAACTGTGATTGGCTTGCCCAGGGGATAGCTCCGTGAAATTGGCGCCAAGTATCTCCATTGGTGGAATAGTAGTGCTTCGGCAATAGAGTGAAATTTTTCACCAGTTTTCGAGTTGCTGATTGGCACGTTTAACCACGGCCACTGTGGTGGGGCCGGTAATGTTCTGTGTTCGGCTTGTACGGGTGCTCTTGGTAGAGTCGGCTCTCGCCTTTCGATCAGGAGTAGGTTACAAGACTGAGCTCTCGCTGCTCTGGACAGCCTACCTTCCATTGGCTGTCTAATATACTTTCATTTAATTGTAACTGTTTGACGAAGTTGCTGAAGTTTCGACTTCAACGTAACTTTCGGAGTACAGTTCGCAATTGAGCGTTCTGCGTACAATCGGCCTATGTCGTCCGTCTTGAGCAGTTTTGACTAAAGTTGACTGTATCGGAGTTACTGTGTGACTTCACATGTTAAAATCAATCACTGTACCTGTCAGTGATTGTGTGGCGAGCCTTCTTCGTCTCCCTCAGAGGCACATTTGTGTTGCTAGGAAGTCTTTAGTCTGGAACAACCAAACCAGGATAATTTGTTTCGGGCTATACTCGCGACATTATCATCACCACTAGGGGACGTCGAAGCAACCAGCCATCGCCTCCGGTACGCCAGACCGTGTACTTGCAGTTAAGAAGACAGCTTGGTAATGTATGTCCGCAGCACCAGCAGATTAGGGAATTTTGCTATGTGATAATCAGAGATCAGCAGAGCGCGCCTGTTCGTCTTTTCTAACGTGGTTCTGTCTTGGATGTTCGTTGTCTGAGTTCTCACTACTGTAGCAGCAATTAATGTTGGGTTGGCTGAGTGTTTCTCTTAAGATTTGAGTTCTACATCTACATCTACATCCATACTCCGCAAGCCACCTGACGGTGTGTGGCGGAGGGTACCCTGAGTACCTCTATCGGTTCTCCCTTCTATTCCAGTCTCGTATTGTTCCGTGGAAAGAAGTATTGTCGGTATGCTTCGGTGGGCTCTAATCTCTCTGATTTTATCCTCATGGTCTCTTCGCGAGATATACGTAGGAGGGAGAAATATACTGCTTGACTCTTCGGTGAAGGTATGTTCTCGAAACTTTAACAAAAGCCCGGACCGAGCTACTGAGCGTCTCTCCTGCAGAGTCTTCCACTGGAGTTTATCTATCATCTCCGTAATGCTTTCGCGATTACTAAATGATTCTGTAACGAAGCGCGTTGCTCTCCGTTGGATCTTCTGTATCTCTTCTATCAACCCTATCTGGTACGGATCCCACACTGCTGAGCAGTATTCAAGCAGTGGGCGAACTTGGTCATAAGTGTCACAAGCTAGTTTATGGACAACTTCACCTTCACAGCATTTATTTGAGTATCCAATTTGACGTATTGTAAATGTTTCATGTGTTTTGTTTATTATTTTGAGTTTAGTCATAATAAATGAAATTGTTATTTTGGACAGAACTTTCATTCTGTAGATCGGTAGAGAAACCCTTTAATTTCTCACAACGTTGATGAAACTTTCCTTTATCAAATTAATTTCCGTGAAATTAACTTATTTCAGGTGCCAAACTCCTTTCTACTCCATTTGTAGGGTCAAAAAAATGGCTCTGATCACTATGGGACTTAACATCTGTGGTCATCAGTCCCCTAGAACCTAGAACTACTTAAACCTAACTAACCTAAGGACATCACACACATCCATGCCCGAGGCAGGATTCGAACCTGGGACCGTAGCAGTCACGCCATTTGTAGGGTCGATTATAGTCAGTTCGCGTTTCTCCTTAATCCATGTGCATCAGCAAAAGTCGGAATTAGAAAAGGGGGGCTTAGAGCATCATTTCCATATGAAGATTCTAGAAGAATTTAGTGTTAAATACACTGCTAGCCCTGGCACCTCGCAACCGTGCATAAATTCGCACGCATGCCGGGAGCTCAGTTTGAGAGGATGGGTGTGCACAGACAAAACATTAGCTTGTACATGGACGCGAAAACTCATACTCTCAAATTTAGAGCAGGAGGCGTACGCAAGGAACTAGAGACGAATTGTCAAACCCTTCTGAGACTGAATAATATACTGAGTAATCGGCTTAATGTAATTGTGGAGAAACTAAATGGCTTAACTGAAAAGGGAACAGCTATTACTGAGAACAGAACATTGTACGAACGGGTTAACACAACTGAGAAGAAAATAGGCGACTTAATTGAAAGGAAAATAGCAGTTACCGAGAAGGAGAGCAGCATAAGAAAAACAAGAGCATATATATAAAACCTCACGCTCCACACATAGCCGCTTAGTGTACAACGAGTTGTCGACTAAACGTAAAGTCATCGAGGCACGGAAGGTTGTTACCCAGAAGTTGCTGGGGTTAGGACGTTTGAAGCGGGAGCAGACTGCGCGAAACCTTTAGACCAGTTACTGAAGCTCTCGAGGAATGCTCAGCGAAATTCCGCAACGACGACGGTGACGCTATTGCCGATTTCATTAACCGTCACAGCGACTCTAGGATAGACAAAACATTCGGTGTCCTTGGTGAGAAACCATACATGTTGGGCGCACAGCCTATAACTTTAAATGAAAGAAACAATACAGATCGGCGGTAAACAGTTTCAGAAAAGGCTCAGTCTACTGAACCTTATTTTCCTTAGGGCCACATAAAGTGTAAATTATTCGCCTAAAATCTCGAAATATATCCTGAAATATTGCTTTTAACTGATCTGCATAAGAATGCAAATAGCCGAAGCAATGTGAAATACAAATCCATTGTAAAATCCATTATGGTTCAAATGGCTCTAAGCACTATGCGACTGAGCATCTGTGGTCATCAGTCCCCTAGACTTAGAACTACTTAAACCTAACTAACCTAAGGACATCATACGCATTCAAGACCGAGGCAGGATTCGAAACCGCGACTGTAGCAGAAGCGCGGTTCCGGACTCAAGCGCCTAGATCCGCTCGGCGACATCGGCCGGCCAACCTATTATGGATGGTGAAAAAATAGCAGTGGTGATGGTATTGACATTCAGCATATAAGTGTGAACAATCGACGCTCGCAGTATATATATTACAACGACCCCAATGAGGTAATAGACCGGTTACGACTGCTCATGGCATCAGTTGCAGCGGGTAATACAGCTCATTCGAATGAAATTCTTTCAATAATTTCTGAGTTTACAGAGAGAGACATCAGCGAATAAGTATGGAGACTGTAGTTCGAGACCTGCACAAACTAGCACGCGAAACCTACTCTCGAAGATATGCTATGATTACAGGTTTGGACGACCTGTGGCAAGCGCATCTTTTCGACGTGAGGCAATATTAACGTGTAAATAACGGATTCAAATATATTTTAATGTTTATTGATACTTATTCTAATTACGCCTGGGCATTACCTGTCAAAGCGAAAACAGAGAAGAAACTCGCCCATGTGTTTGATGGATTGCTTCAAACGGGGACGAATCGAAGCCTAGACAACCATCAAACAGATCAGAGCGGTGAGTTTTACAATAGATATTTCAAGACTGTGATGGAGCGGTATGGAATACATCTCCACTCGACGTTCATCCACCTGAAGGCGAGTATCGTGGAACTTCTGAACAGAACAGTGAAAACCCAAATGTGGATGCAGTTCAGTCTTCGTGGCTCACACAAAAGGATCGATATGCACATAATTGCGCAGTATAATCGAATCAAAAATTGCACAATAAAAATGAGACTAATCGATGTTCGTGATAATAGACTTCTAGATACAATAGATACAATAGTATTAAAATATTAGATAAATTGAGAATAACTGGTTCTCTAACGCATCAGAAACATATCCGGGAAAGGAAAATTACTAACGAGGAAACGGAAATTGGTACTCTTGTCACTGTGGTTCGAGATTCTAGAGTTACTTCGCTTCAAACCACTAGGGAATCTGGCATGAGCCAGAGTAGTGTTGTTCGTATTCTGCATCGATATAAATATCATCCTTACCATGTCAGTCTCAACTAAGAATTAACTGGTACGGATTGTATGCGTCGCATTGAATTCTGCCGATGGGCTCAATTTCAGATTCAGACAGATTACACATTTATTTATTTTATTTTATTTACTGACAAGGTTAAATTCACGAACCATGGAAACGTTAATTTGCATAACATGCATTATTGGACAACTGAAAATCCATGTTGGATGCGGCAACTTGCACATCAAAAACCGTAGTCGGTGAATGTATAGTGTGGGATTGTTGAGGACAGACTTAAAGGCCCCTATTTCATGGAAGGAAGTCTCAATGGTAGGAAGTACACCACATTCCTGCAACAAACATTAGGTCTGTTACGGGAAGACATACCTTTAGGAACAAGGAACAGAATATGGTATCAACACGATGGGTGTCCGGCACATTTTTCGCTGATGGCTAAAAATGAGTTGCACAGACAATTCCCAAATCGTTGGACTGGACGCGGAGGACATGTGTCGTGGCCAGATCGTTAGCCAGACTTGATGCCTCTGGATTTTTTCTTGTGGGGATTCGTAAAAGACATTGTTTATAAAGACGTTCCAACTATATCTGAAGATATGTGAGAGAGAATTTTCAGAGCATGTGCTTCGATAAGTGCCGATGTGATAATTAATACCACTCAATCCATGATAAGAAGATTGCAGCACTGCATTGATACCAATGGTCATCACTTCGAACACCTTCTGTAAATGGACGTTCATGCCACCTTTGTGACTTTCGTTAAACTTAAAAGACCATACTGTTACACATCATTGGATTCGTCTCGAAAGCCGCTATCGGAACATAAGTACCAAACTATAGCATAAAAAAAAAAACAAAGTCGATCTCCATATTCCTGAAACGACCCCACCTTGCAACAAAAATCTAACGTCATATCATGGTCCCCGTTGTCCCATACAACTTTTTTCCCACAAATTTTCAGCTCCTATCATACTTTCTGAGCTATTCTTGGTGGCAATAGTTAGTGACTCACCACAGTACTTGAAAACGCTGGATCGTGAGCTAACACGACCACAAATTGTGTGCAGTAGTAGACTAAAAACCTATTCATACTCTACAGCAAGTTATGAAACGATTTACCAATGACACTGCAGTTTCTAACGCTGAAAAACCCAATGATATATGTCAAGTCTGTCCAAGACGCAAAAAATCACAAGGCAAAAAAGACTTGTATCCATTGTCAAAATTTTTTGTCTAATGAACATGCTGTAATATTATGTAATACGTGCAAAGCTGATGTATGACGATCATTAAGTCACAAAAGTTAAATAATAATAAATACTTGTTTTATTAGTTTTTTCAATTTTTTTATAAGTGTCTTGGAAGACTGGCGATTGTAATTGTCCTAAGATTATTAATAACAATACAGATGAACTCATTGTTGTGTACTGTTAATAAATGTATTAAATACTAAAATATTAGTGTTTAATTATAAAAATAACAAAAAACATTCTAATTTACATATTTTAGGTACATTTTAGACTGCTTGTCGAGTGTGAACAAAATGCTCGACACCCGAGCAATCGCGTAGCTTTTAAAGACGCTAGTTCTCGAGGATTAATGACTTTGCGATCGCACAATACGAAGCGATGCAGCGGTCAGAAGTTAAACAAGAGTATCGCTGTCCTAAGAAATGCAAATTATGTCCTTCTCAGAGCATAATTCTCCTATTTCCTGTTCTCTGTATTTTTTTCCGGTTTCTACCATTTATTTCCCGTTTTGTAACAAATTCCATAAACAATTTCCTTAATATTAAATCTTCCGAACTGACAGTTGAAATGTACTGCGAAAATTCGGAACTGCCACCAATAGGGTACATGGTGGAGGGGGGCAGGAGTGGGAGGATGGAGAGGGGAGGGGGAGCTGGGGCTCATGTGTAGGCTGAAAAAACACATGACATCACCTAGGGGTGGGTGCGCGTGGCCTGCGGTAGGGGTGGGCATGGACGGGGGGGGGGCGGATTAATTGATCAATTTAATTACTTTGCATGATGTCAATTTCACTTCAATATTGGGGTGTGAGCCCCATCTCCCTACTACTTACGTGTATGTGTGTTTGTGTGTGTGTGTGTGTGTGTGTGTGTGTGTGTGTTTGTTTTCCTGTGTGTGTGTGTGTGTGCGTTTGTGGGTATGTGTGCGTTTGACTGTTTTTATTTACTCCTGTTGAGAGGTGGCCCTTGTCTTTGGCAACAGCAGCTCTCATTTATATTTCTAACAATGTAACAATACTTAATGCAATTGATCGTCGTGTTCTTCTGAGAACACGAGTTTGATCGCAATAACATCATTTTTTATCTACATCTGCATCTACATCCATACTCCGCAAGCCACCTGACGGTGTGTGGCGGAGGGTACTTTGAGTACCTCTATCGGTTCTCCCTTCTGTTCCAGTCTCGTATTGTTCGTGGAAAGAAAGATTATCGGTAAGCCTCTGTGTGGGCTCTAATCTCTCCGATTTTATCCTCATGGTCTCTCAGCGAATTATACGTAGAAGGGAGCAATATACTGCTTGACTCCTCGTTGAAGGTATGTTCTCGAAACTTCAACAAAAGCCCGTACCGAGCTACTGAGCGTCTCTCCTGCAAAGTCTTCCACTGGAGTTTATCTATCATCTCTGTAACGCTTTCGCGATTACTAAATGATCCTGTAACGAAGCGCGCTGCTCTCCGTTGGATCTTCTCTCTCTCTCTTCTATCAACCCTGTCTGGTGCTGATCCCACACCGGTGAGCAGTAATCAAGCAGTGGGTGAACAAGTGTACTATAACCTACTTCCTTTGTTTTCGGATTGCATTTCCTAAGGATTCTTAAAAATGAATCTCAGTTTGGCATCTGCTTTACCGACGATCAATTTAATATGATCATTTCATTTTAAATCACTCCTAATGCGTACTCCCAAATAATTTATGGAATTAGCTGCTTCGAGTTGCTGACCTACTATATTGTAGCTAATGATAAAGGGTCTTTCTTTCTATGTATTCGCATCACATTATGCTTGTCTACATTGAGATTCAATTGCCATTCCCTGCACCATGCGTCAATTCGTTGCAGATCCTCCTGCATTTCAGTACAATTTTCCATTGTTACAACCTCTCGATATACCACAGCATCATCCGCAAGAAGCCTCAGTGAACGTCAGATGTTATCCACAAAGTCATTTATGTATATTGTGAACAGTAAAGGTCCCACAAAACTCCCCTGCGGCACACCTGAAATCACTCTTACTTCGGAAGACTTACAACACTATTGTATGCTACTGCTATACCATAACCTTAAAGTTGGAGGCAGGTCGTGAAATAAAACTAGCTTGTTAAAGCAATTATGATATAAACAACGGAGCAGTGTTACCCTCTGAGAGGAATTTTGTTATGTTGACCGTGTTGTACCTAACGGAGGTGGCTTATCGGAAGTGAAAGTCAGAATTACGTAAATATTTGAACAGTAACAAACAATATTTTGGCCTAGCTATACTGTTTAAAGAATAAGGAAAACGGTCGCCAGCCTAATTAGGCAAGAGGAAGATTAACGTTCTCGTTTAAGAAAGTAGGTATGAGTAACTTTAACGGACAAATACAACCTAGACTTGGCCACACGCGAGTGCAATGAACTCTGACACATACATATGTTTACGGTAAGATCGAAGCTAACATCTAAAGCAGCACAAACTATTTGCATAAATATAACAAATAACGAAACAAACTATTACTTTCAGTGCTTATTCAAACTGAATGGTCTTTATAACGTTATTATTACTATTCACTGCAGAATCATTAATTGGACATATGTTCAGTATTATTGTTCAAATATTTTCCTAGCTGACATAAAATTATAAATGCAGTTCACTGCATTTTTATGAACTGGTCACAGGTTAAATATCTCTCAACTAAATACTGTTCTATTTAGAATGAAAGTTAAATGGAATTCACTAACAGGTTACTTCTCACTGTCTTTTGAATAAAGAAATTATGGTTTTCATAAATAGTGGTCTTCCCGTTACTTGTTACCTAGCATTAGCACAATAGACAAACTTTGGATCCTGTTATACTATTAATATGCACTTCCAATACACAAGAGAGACAAACACTTAGCAGTCATGAACATATAATTTTCACTACTGCAGGTTTTCCACTTTTACTACAGTGAAACACAATGTTGACAAAATTTCAAGAAACTGACTCACCTTTTAGAATTTACTACAGGAAACAATGTGATTATTTACTAAGCAAAACTTTATAAGCCTCAGTTTTATGAACTTTTATTCTTTGAAAGAAACAGCAAATTGTCTTTATTACCACAGTCTTCTACTTGCAGGTAAATGATGAAATAGGACACTTTGAAACTCCATAAAACTTGAAATTAGACTGTTTCCATCCCTGGGAGGCTTTCACAAGACTACATTTACTACCTCCCACAATTTCACTAAATCCACAGTAAATCTGAACACTCCGTTCTTACCAAAGATCAAACAACATTATTTAATGTTTTGAGGCTTTCATTTTTTCCACAAACTAGGACACTCGGCAGTCGTAGTTTAAATGGAGAGGAACCTGAAAGGTGTTGTGATAGGGAAAAAATCAAGTTAGGTACATAAATTCAGTTATAAGTTACCTTATATTTGAGCACACTAACACATCCAATAAGCTGATCCTTCACTGTACATCATTATAGCATTCCGTTACAGTGATTGCGCAATGTGGTGGCAACTGCATGTTGGTAAGTGGATTCGCAGGCAGAATTGATGGACTCTGTCCCTTCTTGGAGGCGATGATGGATACCAATTCCAGAATCGTTCCAGCTATTTATCCATCCATCCGAGGCATTGGAAAGTGGCAGAAAAAGCCTCTCTCGGAACCAGCACAATATGCAACTTTTACATGGCAGTTCACAGTTTGGTAGCTCGTCCCCGACTGACTCTTGTTCCACCTTTTCCACTTAGGCCAACCATAATTTGCTCGCGCTACACAGTTCCGATCCCAAGGGGAACCACTACGCCTTTTTCATACAAACTAACTAAGAATCCTAAGTGAAGGTCAGCAGTTTACATAACAGCAAACAATCATTTGAAACAAAACATCTCATTTGCACATATAGGTAGTTCTAAGCAAAAAAATTATTCACACAGAAATTACAATTATATACAGTAAATTTTGTTCCCTCCAAATGGGACAAAGAATTTAAATAACAGATATATTACATTGCATAGAATCAAGCCACGACATCAAAGTTTTATACAAAGAAGGGAGTATACAATTTTGTGTTATCGATTCAAACACATTTACAGATACTCAATGTTATAACATTAAATAAAACAAAAGGCAAAATGAATCAGTAGAGCATGAGAGCTATGGTGTTACAGACTCCTCTCCATTGAGAATGACATGCTGCGTTCTGTTATCTAGGAACTCTTAAATCCAATCACACAATTGGTCTGATAGTCCATATGCTCTTACTTTGTTCATTAAACGACGGTGGGGAACTGTATCGAACGCCTTGCTGAAGTCAAGAAACACGGCATCTACCTGGGAACCCGTTTCTATGGCCCTCTGAGTTTCGTGGACGAATAGCGTGAGCTGGGTTTCACACGATCGTCTTTTTCGAAACCCATGCTGATTCCTACACAGTAAATTTCTAGTCTCCAGAAAAGTCATTATACTCGAACATAATAGGTGTTCCAAAATTCTACAACTGATCGATGTTAGAGACATAGGTCTAAAGTTCTGCACATCTTTTCGACGCCCCTTCTTGAAAACTGGGATGACCTGTACCATTTTCCAATCCTTTGGAACGCTACGCTCTTCTAGAGACCTACGGTACACCGCTGCTAGAAGGGGGGCAAGTTCCTTCGCGTACTCTGTGTAAAATCGAACTGGTATCCCATCAGATCCGGCGGCCCTTCCTCTTTTGAGCGATTTTAATTGTTTCTCTATCCCTCTGTCGTCTATATATCATTTAATTTACTAAGCGCAGACTTACTGTCATTGTATGTCAACCAACACCAAGTTAAATGAGAATGACCAGAGGAATCGAACTGATTTTATTGAGTGAATAAGTTAAGAGTGCCCACTGTTTCTTATATTTCCGTATCCTATAGAGTCCACAGCAGGAGGGAGAAAGAAATGAATGTATGAAAATAATTGCAGGAAGAATGTTTGGGGAGAGAATAAGAATCGAACGATATTTAGCGATTGTGGGTGTAAGATAGGGAACAACTAGTCGATAGGCAGCGATTATGGAAGCTCTGAACCTTCAGCCTTTGGCTGTAGCGAGATGTAGGAAGATTGGTTAGTCTGCAAAACTTACGTTTCAATCTTTGAAAAGCAAGGCGCGGGACATTTCCCATTATGTAGAAGGGAGGAGTGACTGGCAACTTTAAACCGAGGAATTTCTAAGCTGATGATTGGTTGGGAGCCGCCCCCACCATGAGCGGTCAGGTGAGCAGAACTTTAGCGTGGGTCCGAGTCCGGACTCCTGCTGACGACTTCGACGAGAGAGGACGCTTTTCTGAGATGGGTCGAGCCATGCTCGATTCAAGTGTGGGAAATGTCCTATATTTATGATTAATGGTTTCGCATTAGGTGAAAAACCTTTTGTTGCAGCTAGACGTAAAGTAATATTAATATTCTGGGGGAACGACATTTACTTAGATAGGTAATGTGCAATAGTAGGTGATGTAAAATTGTTGCTTTCCTTCGTGATAGTAATTTGCAACTTTGGGGTTTTATAACAATTTCGCGGTTAATAATTTAATCTAATTTGTATGAGCAAACAAGTTCATTAGGAAAAATGAAATATTTAAGTGCATGTGGCAATTTATTTAGTTTTACACCTGGCACTCACCACGTGGTGCTGGTCAACAATATTATAACTAGTGGATGCACAGGTGCTAGGGACCTATAGCATGTAAGTAGGAAGTGTGCTATTACATGAAATATGCGTGTTAAATTAAGTACTGTTATTAAGTTTCAATTTTTTACATATCTGCAATCTTGAAAGATTTAGTAACGTGGATCCTTTGTTAAGAACACGGGGTACCTCGTGTGAAAGCATGTGTCGAATTTTAGCAAACCAAGTGAAGATAATGTTTGCTTATTCATGTTTATTGGAATGTAGAGTCGGGAGTAGGCGGCAGTACAATAGTGGGTATTAAAGTGAATGATAAAATATCAATCATTGGGCCAAGCAGAATTGACATAGCTTTCAAGTTAGGGCATTTATGCAAAGGTCCCACAAACAAATCCGTATCGCATAGTGTTAAACTGAAGCAGTAGTCGGTACCTTGCACTGTACCTACTATTCCATGGCTTCCAAGTAACGTAACCGACGCAGTGCTGCTGTAAATATATATGTATGTTTTTGGCACACATTTTGGTACAGAGATACCTCATCCCCCCCCCCAGCCCCTCCCCCCCTCACCTATACCCACATGCCACGTCCTTTTCACTCCAAGAAGTTTCTAAAAATGGATAAAGCGGAAGGATTTCACTTTGAAATACGAGGGTTGTCCAGAAAGCAAGTTCCGATCAGTCGCGAAATGGACACCACAGTGACAACTCAATGAAGCTCTGCACAGATGTGTAGGGTTGTGTCTCTAGTTTGACCGTCGATCGCATCAAGAAGCTCTTTTCAGCTGTGAGCGCACTGTGAGTGAGTAAAGGTGCCTAGAACAACGATGTCCCCAGCCAAGTAGGAGGGCTTGCTGAGAGGCTTCGCCTTAATGAATGCAGCCCACCTAACACAACTGCCACGCACTTCCTTCTTCATGGCAATTCTCAGCCGCTCTCTGCAGGGGCAGTGAAGATGCTCCTGCAGCCTTTTCGATGGGAAGTGTTAAATCACCTACAACACAGCCGTAATTGGCTCATCCTGATTATCATCTCTATTCACATGACACGCTTGATACGAAGACAACACTTTGGCTCGGGTTACGCGCTATAGACCAGCGTAGAGAACTATCAGAAAGCACAGGCGGCTGCCTTCTATGACGATGATCTTGGAAATTTGGTAGAACACTCCTACAAATGTCTAAGTCGGAGCAGTGACTTTTGTAGAGAAGTATCTGGAAAGTGTAGCTAACTCTTGCAAATAAAATGTTTCTGATTTTCACTGTGGTTTCCATTTAGCGAGCGATCGGAACTTACTTTCTGGACAACCCTCGTATGTCTAATTCGTGATATTTTATAATGAAAGATATTTTTTCTATGATACAATCAAGTTAATACGGTGCAGTGGCGATTTGAGCAGTTATAAATGTTGCCCTTCGCACTAAGGCTTGTGAAAACATTTGTGATCGCGCAATTGTTTGACTTTAGTTGTGTATGGGAGCGACCATACACGATCGCCCTTTGTTCGACTCAAGTTCTAATCTGCTGCTTCTAATACCTGTAATTATTAAAATACAGGACATCAGTAACCAAAAACTCTATATTCAACACGTGTGAACTTGTTTGATACTTTATTTAATCAACAAAATACGGCAGTAAATACCTTTACTGTATTGCTCAGTGTAAGCACGTGAGTATTTAGCGCAGCATAAGATTGGCCAAGAGTGAGGTCACGTGCTGGATCCAAGCTGCAGTCTTTGCCAAAACGTTCTGTAGAATTCAGCACTGTAAACTAGGCAGAATGCTATTACCAGCTAACCAATGTAGTTGACAGTTCCGACCGTTCACTCTAAATCGCTGAAGTTCGGACCCGCTGTACTAAAATTCTGCTATGTCTTACGCGATATACCACTCGAATAATTCAGAGATCCGTTCCAGTACATGCTGATCTTTACCAAGTCTGGAACCTACGCTTCTGCTCGGAATTGTAGACAATTCAACCCTTGGGTATTCGAGCCATCTGGGATCTGTCTCGATAATTTCCACTAAACTTTCCGACTCTCGTAACATGCGGCATCCACTCAGGTATCCCCTGATTCACACAGTGTTACTCACTCTGCGCACCCTTTCTCTGCCCCACCCTGTCTACAACTTTCATACTTTTACTGCCCAAACACAGAAGAATGAAAATGAAAACTACGTTTTAAACCCCACATTAAATCTACTGGTGTCACAGTTCACAACTGAATCCACCGATACCAAAAGCGGCGGTGTCTGTATTTACTGCCCGGCTTCAGAAATCATTTATTAAATTTATCTTATCGTAAGTTACTACATCTTCATTACTTTAAAAAGTAGCATCAAAACTAGGCATGACCCTATTCATTTCCAAAGGGTTTTTCCAATCCTTTCCACTAATGATAAACATTTGTCACTAACTTTGGTTCAAATGGCTCTGAGCACTATGGGACTTAACATCTATGGTTATCAGTCCCCTAGAACTTAGAACTACTTAAACCTAACTAACCTAAGGACATCACACAACACCCAGTCATCACGAGGCAGAGAAAATCCCTGACCCCGCCGGGAATCGAACCCGGGAACCCGGGCGCGGGAAGCGAGAACGCTACCGGACGACCACGAGCTGCGGACAACTAACTTTAATAATTACTTCTGAATATTGAAATTGACTGCATCTCAATTAGGTATTCTACAGTTTCCTGTTGTTATTTGTTAAAAGTTTATTCCAAAATCAATTACTTAACTATAATTAGAAGGAAATAAAATAAACGCTTGAATTTTTTATACTGGTCAAACTTTTCATATATTATGCGCTGCTCCGTGGAGCGCGTGATGGAATGACGTCTTGATTACAGATGACACAATTTTATTCTGTAAAAGGGTTCCAGGATTAAACAGTTTGTATATTTTTTTCTGAGTCTGAATGTGGTTCGATTAACCGTCTATCAGACACTGCAGAATGTAATCGGCCACTGAGTACACCTAAAGCGATGAAGTTATTCCGACTCTATACTGATAGGATATTTAAATGACAGCATTCTCTAGCAGCATCCCACTACAGCCATCAAAGTACAGTCTTAGACGGCAAACTTCTTGGAGTTACTGCGACAGTGCTGGGCTAGTCTATCATGCCCACCTGCACTCAGGCTCGCCTATTGCTAATTCAGGGCGAGTACCCCTATCTCATGTATCATGAAACAGACCTTGATTTATTAAATGTTCAGTATCACGAGGGCGAAACCAAAAACTTATACGCGGTGAGGAGTATCGATTTGCTTCACACAAAGCCGAATGAGGCATTCAGTGATGAGAGTGGCACTCAACGAAACTGCGTGCCGTTTGGTAAACTTATCCGATTGAAAACCGAAAAACCTCATATTAGTTTATCTCACCGGAGAAGATAGGAAAATTCCATTATTTATTTTCAATATGTTGTTTTTCAGAACTGAAAACTAACAGTTCGAAACAGCTTCGCGGATGAGGAACTCTTGGTAGTTCCCATCCAAGTTTGGATTTCCTTTCTTTTGTATTATTCATTTCAATTCAGTTAGGGGTATGTTCCCGTTGTAAAGTTGTGTCTTGTGCTACGGCCGAGCCGGTAAAGTACCGTGTAAAAGTGTCACTTTCTCCACTCTCTACCGCCAGGTGGCTTGACAGTCTCATACAACTGTCTATACGGACTAGTTCAAGACTTGTCTGGCTATTTGCTATGTTGCATGCAACGTTAATAGTACCTTTCCGTGGATAGTTAACGCGTTTAATATTTATCGCGTTGTTTGACAGTCTCATGGAAGTGTAGCCAAACCAGGTTAATGTTTTAATGGTGATACCTGGTCATTCCGAAGGCATGAACTGCACCAGAAACAGCTGCTGCTCCGTGATTTAAACCCACAGTGGGTGGGAGTTACTCAGGTGCAGGGCAAACAGGAGGACAAATTACACAGCGCAGGCACGAGTGCCACCTGCTCACCTCTAACGCCAGAGAATTTCTAGCTTATTGTGCGAGAAATGGATTATATCCACTCACCCTCTATGTCGTTTCAGCAAAGAAAAAGCTAAGTTCTAAGCAGATTTAAACTAAAGCCTCAGTCTCAGTTTATGAGACCATGTGTTAATTTCATCTCAGTCGATTCCCTTAGAAAACTGTTACAGTATTTGGAAGAGAGGGCCAAAAATCTCTGCACTGATGTAACCTGTGGGTTGAACGTTAGAGAGGTAGAACTCTGTATTCGATGACTTGGTTACCTCCTGTAAACGAGTTACCTTGTACCTTCCTGGTGAAATGTACTACAGCTGGACAAATTTATTCACTCACAGAAAAATAAATTTTAAATTCTTCTTATTTCACATGAATTTTATCAAACAAGGTATATGTAATTACTTTACGTAAATCGTTGTTGCAATTTAGAATTAAGTTTCAAATAAACATAACAACTAAAGACAGCCTTACAAGGCATTTCCTCCTAGAACAAATACGGATACAATTATTTAATGTAATGTTTAGTGTGCCGTCTCTTGTAATCTAATATTTCTCATAATCAATTTTCCATGGCGTAGACGAGTTCCTTTTCTATGTCTGGTGGTATTTGCATTACTTTCAGGAATCCTGCATTGCTAATGTGTGGTGCTTTCGTGACCGACTTCTATAACCCACTCCTTGGTCAGTAGAATTTATATATTTCGATTGCCAGAACACATTATTTTCACCTATATACTAGTTCTAAGCTTCTATTCTTTCCTTCTTTCTCTTTTTGCTGAACTAAATCTTTTTTTCTTGGAACGTAGCACGGATCACAGTACCTCGGACACTTCATGACAGAAATTCTTTGTTCACATATTCGCACAAACGAGCTGATATTTTACACGATAACGTTTTCATCTATTTCTTAATGAAAGTTACAGCCTCCATGCAGTCACTGGAGGGCTTTTTAGAAGGACGACGTCTTCTGCCACCGCTTATTAGCACGACCAGAGCTCGTCATTTCAGTACAACGTTTTGCTCGTGGATCGATCACATACTGTCTCATTTATTTTTCAGCTCACCATTTTTCTTTTATTTACTTGTTACACGTAATTACCACCACATCGTGAGCATCCTACTCAAAGATGAAGCATGAGTGGTTCACTAAGGAAAGTGAAAACGTAACAGATTGCTAAATACACACGGCGAAAGTGCTTTGGTTACGAACAGGACAATAGATGTTTGAAGTTATCCTGTAGTTTGAGAGGAAATCACAAACAAGAAAAGTGAGCATACAAAACGTGGAAAAAATGAGCAGTGAATGCGCAGTAAAAGTTTTCCACGTCATCTTCTACTGACAACGAAAACCAAAATATGACATCACAAAACATGAAAAAAGCAAACGATTACTGTTACTGAGGGTGCATTGCCGTGAAATAGGAACACGTGTTGTGCAAAATTTTCTGAATTTGCAATACTCTTCCGATGCAAAACAATAATTATTGTTATAACAGTTACTGCAGAAACAAACGAAAACATTTTCTCTTGGAGAATAAACCTACTCACAAAGTTGCTTTGGTTTGGTAAAGGGAAAATTCAATGACTAGAACGACAAAATGACGGTGTTTCCGCCGTGCTCAGTAGCTTTCGCAATCTCTGACTATCGTATATCTCCAAATCTAAATAAATGTATAGCAGATAAAATTTTGGAACCAGTCACAGGTGTGCATTTCACAGACTTCCCTGGACCGCACTTCTTGGCTGTAATTCACTATTTGCGAAAATGTAAGGCTAAGTGCACTGACTTAAAGTGTGGCTAAGTCGATACTGTATTTTTTCTCTAACTGAGAACCTTTCGCTACCAGGCATGAAAACGTTCACCTCGTTGTCGTGGAGTATTTACAAATTTACTGGAGAGTATAGTGAAAGATAATACCGAAGGTAACTTTGCTGACGACTGATTACTTTATGGGACATTTGGTAAATAATCTAGAAATGTGTGGGCAGTTGTAGTAATAAACTGTAAGCAGTATGAATAACAAGAAAACATACTCAAAATTACAAGAACATTAGAACAGAGCTTCTGTAAAGTTTGGAAGGTAGGAGACGAGGTACTGGCAGAAGTAAACCTGTGAGTACCGGTCGTGAGTCGTGCTTCGGTAGCTCAGTGGTAGAGCACTTGCCCGCGAAAGGCAAAGGTCCCGAGTTCGAGTCTCGGTCGGGCACACAGTTTTAATCTGCCAGGAAGTTTCATATCAGCGCACACTCCGCTGCAGAGTGAAAAATCTCATTCTGGAATGAATTTCCAAATTGTGGAACAAATTACAATAAATCTGAAAATCAGTAATAGTGAAAAACTGCGCCACCCTTGATTTGTCTATACTATGAGCAGAAATACATTAAATTAACTTGAAATACGGAAAGCGATTTGGCGGACTAAATCGAAAATGTCAGTAAATGTAAATAGAAATATTAATGCCACTCATTGTCATAAGAGTCCAAAATTTGCAAACACTGACAAGCAATTTTAATTTATTGTAATTGAGAGTGGTTTTTTTTTTCAGACTTTAAAATTCCAGAAATGATGCCGCTATTA